>NC_062522.1:18659852-18959852 GCF_022655615.1 Tachysurus fulvidraco
GTGGAGGATAAGCTCTTATTAACTACAAGAGAGAGGAAAAAAGGACTGGTTAGGAATTACTGTTTATAGATGTGATAATGTACTGTAAGTGCTGACAGGAACCAACTTGTTTCACAGATGTTCCATAACATTAGAGCAGAGCAACACTATAAAACCGTAGATTTTGAATATTTAGAATATATTTTGTATCATAAATAAATAACAAAAAATGTGTTAGGGGTGTCAAATTGCTGTGGCATAAGAAAAATAAAATTTAATGTCAAAGAAGAATTTTCAGGGAGGGATCTCACTACCCCGTTGATGGTCATTTTCAACCACAGTTGTCATCTATTGTGATTTATTCCTTACTGATTTACTGTGTGCTTTTTTTTGTTCATAGCTTATTTATTTTTATAGCATTCTATATGTCATTGTGTCTGCTCAACAGTTGTTTTGAATCTGCATTTTAAACCTGACCTCAACTTGTTCAAGCAATGACAAAAATGTGTTGTTTGCTTGTGGTTATGTGAAAAACCAATAACTTCTCAAAAGCAAGAAGGAATGGTTTGACATTTGACTACACTTAAATTGAGTAAATAGGCCAGCATATAAACTGATATTTTAAACACTGCAGTCTGTTGGATTATAATTTGTGTCAAAAAATATTTTGTGTCATTATAGCTGTAGGTGTCCACATGCAGTGTGATTAACTGGGCATTTATGTGAAGAATTCAAGAGCAGATCAGAAATAGTTGGTGGTCTCAGTCAGAAGTTTTCTTTAAATGAATTATTCAGAAAAGGTCAGCACATCAAAAACGCAGGTTCAATGTGCACTTAACTGCACCAGTGACTACCTTATACTCATGTAAAATAATCAAGTTAATTAGAAATGTATTGTCATCACATTTATTTTCCAGTTTCAGTTGCACGGTGAATTGAAATAACGTTTAAGATGTAAGATACAGTACATGGTGTAAGGTGTAAGATACAGTACATGTATGACATTCTCAATGCCGACAAGACATAAATAGAGTCAGCTGGCCTGGTTAAAATCCCTTTCCAGTGTCGTCTGTAAAAGGCTGGAAATCAGATTCAAAACCAGTGGTGTGTCTTTGTACCATAAACAAAAAAAGGTTTAACTGTACAGCTGTTTGGTAAGTTGGGAGGAAGCTGTTCAACAGCAGATCAGCCTTGGCCATCATAAATCTAAGTCAGTTTTTTAAAATTATATTAAAGAGATCTTTACTGCGATTATGTGAACCAAATGTGTGGCACGAGAGGTATTACTGTGTTCTGAGAGCTGAAACAGCCAATCAAAACATGAAGACTCTACCAGTTGCTGTCAGAGAATGACAAACTGAAAGTAGTTACACAAAAGACATGTTGATGTTAAATCAGTGTAATGCTTTGGCATGTGACCAGCGTAAAGGCTTGCTTTAATGAATGCTTCATGCTTCATGCATGCTTGCTTTAATGAATGCTCCATGCTTTAATAAACTCTTTATTTTGTTTGGGTATCGTGATTTTATGAAAAAAAAAAAAACCTCTAGACAGCAAGATTTAGTGAAATGAATACATATTAGAAATGGTTCGCTGAATTTCATTCAAGATTTTTTCCAAAGAAACATTTAGATTGTGGAATCTTTAACCATTTATGTTAAAGTAATTGTTAATATTATGTAAAATAATTAGTTCTATAGCATTTAAGAGTGTAAACTGGGAAATCCCATGCTATTTTGTAAACAGTTAAATAAATTTCAGCATGTGTGTGTGTGTGTGTGTGTGTGTGAGAGAGTGAGTGAGTGAGAGAGAGAGAGAGAGAGAGAGAGAGAGAGAGAGAGAGAGAGAGAGAGAGAGAGAGAGATAGACAATGTGTTTGAGTGTTCGGAGACTGACCAGACACACTCCTTTGGCCTCCGTGCGGCGGGTTTTCAGTATGTATGCAGCAATGAGCAGAGCAGCCAGCAGCAGGCCAGCAATAAGGACTGAGATCAGGACAGTTTGAGAGTGATTCACCAAGACAGGCTCTGCCTCAACAACACCAACCTACACACAAGACAAGACCAGAAGTGAAATGGGAAATCTTGGACTAGTAAACAAACTTAACACATATTGTTTATTTCCTGGCCAAGAGAGTGTTGTAGAGTGATGGACCCTCTGCCTCTGACTGCATCCCAGCTGATGAGTCTTTCATCTGAGTAAATTGAATGTGGTAATGAAGTGCCTCTTGGTGAATGTTTCAGACTTACAGTGGCCACTTGTGATGGCTGTGGTTTCTGTCATTTCAAAGTAGAAGTGGTGACTGTTCTACTTATGCACTGATGCAGTGCCAGTAGCTTGAACTATATTCACATGGTGTCATGTCATCGCACATAAAAATCCTTACATGATGATGATATGACATTATGTGAACGTGATACCGGACTGCCGTTGAATATTTTCAAACAACAGCACATCCTGAATTGTTTTCTGATTGTAACGAAAGTATCTGTGTAAGTAGTTACTAGAATTAAGAAGGTATTAAGCACATAAATATAAACCTGACATTAGCCGTGTGTCCAGTCCCACCCTGAGCCGTGCTGTTAGAGGAAATGTTTTATTACCAATTCTGACCAATCAGAACAATGGGTGAACTGTTATGAGTGATTTTATCATCTCATATCATTTTGACATATCATCACTAATGCATGATGAACTGACTGAATATTTAGAGTATAATTCTTAATGCTGATTATCTACAGTCATAGTACACTTCAACCCTTACTTACAGAACACACATTAAGGTGGGATTGTGCCTGTATACATTACAGTACATAAAAGCTCTGTTCACTCTTCTTCCTTTTCCTTTTCCAGATTTCTCTTTGCTTACATGTCTGATTTGTACTGCTATCTAACATGCCAGACTTACAATGGAAAATTGAGTTGTCAATGCTCTTTCTGTGGTTCGCTCACAATGTTTGTCTCACTATACACTCAATTTTAGTATTAAGCTCATAATCATGTGCAGCTGTATTTCCACATGGCTTAAATTAAACAGAAAAAAGGGTGTGATGCTTAAAAAAAAAGTTTTCTGTATGGCTGTGTACATTGTGGTTCCAAACCATCTTCCTTGATTTTTCAGAATTTTATTCTTAAACACTTCCCCCAAGTCCTTTGGATGGCTAATGCGTCTGGCTTTGTAAAGGTATTCTACACAGGAGAGCGTTTACAATTGGGTTTTATGCAGAACTTTTTGCAGAAGAGTTCTCCAGAAAATCAAAGCAAACAAAACCATTTTAAAATTCTAAAAAGGGGAAGTTTCAGTGCATGACTATTTCTATACTGAAAATGTTGAATTTGCATGATCACTTTACCTTATCCCTGATATTATCATTATCAAACTTGTCGGTCATTCCTTTGACATCACCTGTATAGTAAGAAAAACAAAAGAGTTAACACAATCTACTTTACCTTGTGAAAGTTTAAAAACAGTTTGCTTATATTAAGTGTACAGTGTTTTGCATTTTGGATCATTTTTGACAAGAACTCAAACCTTCTACACATCCTCCAGATAGGATCATCTCATTAGAGTGGTCCTTCTGATAGATTTCAAGCTTGCTTTCAAAACACAGATGTTCCAGAATGCTCTGAATCTTTGCCTTGTTTTCCTCCTGTATGACAAGAGAGACTCGCTTTTGGTCATATTTCTGTACACGTGCACAGGAAAACATTTGAAGCACAAACACCGCCCCACTTCTGGACTTTAGGAATTAAGTGTAACATGAAACCCGTGCATGCGGGATGCCTTTCACAGCATGCCCTGTTGTAACCCCAAATTCTTTGTCCCTTATAACAAACGGCTCCTTTACAGAGGCTAGGATAAAAAAAAAAACAATTCATCCATGCACATGCATCCAATTTCTTAATAGCTTCTTAATATTATAAAACTAAGCCAATTCAAATAGTTGCATGCTTTTTTGGAGGTGGGTGGAAAGCAGAGAACCCAGAGAAACCCATATGAATGCATGGGAGAACATCAGAAACTCAAAGTTAGACCTCTGTGTAATTAGCCCATTCCCTGCTGTGGTGCTGTCAGTAGAAAGTTTTTTGCAAGGACAGTAAAATTCATTTCAAAGCAGAAATGGCAAATGTAATTTTTTCCCGATGCAGTGTCACTTGCTGGTAATATTTTTACATAATGTCTTCACCAAACATGAAAAAAACATATTTACATCATGTCACATCACATGATGTAAAAAAACAGCAGGTGGCACTGCATCAGTGTTATTTTTTTTTCCAGCAAATTCATTTAATTTTTACAGCAATTGGTATAGCTGTGCAAAAAAGGTTTAAGGGCCCGGTGGTGGCAGCTTGGTGGCCCTGGGATTCAAACTCAGAATCTACCACTTCAATTTCTGCTCCAAATTGTTTTACTCATACCACTTTATGATAACTATAACAATATAGCTATTAGTATAAGCACATGATTATAAACCAGTGATTAGTCTTGCATCCATAACTACTCTGAGCAATGCTGTTATAGTTGCTATAGAAAATATAACAGCTGTTATAGAAAATATTATATTAACAATTCTGACCAATCAGAATAGAGGCTTCAACAGCATGTTATTTATCACAGTATATGAACCATTATGTAAGCCAAAGTGATTTACTCTCATTATTTGTATATTATGTATATGATTTGTAGTGCTATCATGTCATTATTAATCTTTCCATTTTTGCTCCCATATTGTCTACATATAATTTCAATGTGTTCTTAATTTGTCTGAAGGTTACTCACACAGCTGGAGACGGTCTTCAGCTTCAGCTTCAATGCATCTTTGTCTCTCACTGTAGCTTCATCCACACACTCCACTTTGTTCTGTAAACAAATAAACCAAGATCCTTTCAGCCACATATTTAATAGACAGTGATGTCAGTGATGTTAAGAGTATACTGTGAATGTACAATATAGTTTACTGTTTTGTAGTTACTGTATATAGAAACTGTAAATTTGAACAAACAACAACAAATATATTTATACACATGAAAAATTACAAAGCAAATCATCATCTTTAGATTTTCATCACAGGCCAAATAAGTTGGTTACGTTAATAATCAGGTTCTGTTCTCTGGCAAATAATTACCTGTAAACATTTCAGTTATTTATTTGTCCACAGCATGTCCCCATCCTGCCCAGTGCCAGGCACATCTGTTTTGATTTTTTTATTTCCTGCTTTTGTTCTCCATCCAAGCATTGTTATCACTGGGTCATAATTACCTGAGTATATTTAAACCCCTGCTTGTTTGTCATTATGCAAAGTTTTGCTGTACTGTATGTACTTTTTGTTGTCGTTTGCCTGTTTTCTTCAGTTACCTTCCAGAGTTATTGATGTATTACATGTTTCCTGACCTTTGCCTCAGAATATATTTGACTTATCAATAAACACATTTTTGTTTGTCAGGATGAAAAACGTGCAATAATTAAGAAGAATACAAATATTTTCAAATGTATCAATTAATAGGTATCAGATTTAATCATGTTAAACACTGGCTGATTACCGGCATGAACGCTGTAAGGAAAATTATATCAGCATAAAAAAGTTACTTACACTTTGTGATCGGCTGCCAGAAGTAGTGATTATCCCTGTGTTGGACTCTGTGGATGCTAGCTCGGGAATATCGACAACTTGTTGAGGTTTGATGTGTTCTGAAAAGAAAAAAAAAACATACTCTTATTGTAACTGCTCAGTTGTTCATCTATTTATGTTGTTATTTTCTTAAAGTTGAGATAATGATGCAGTTCAAGTAATAACTTGACCGAGCAGTTAACGCCTGACAGATCCTTCTCCAGCAAGACTCAAATACTGTAGTCCAACTCATTACAAATCATGAAATCCGGTTGCATATAACATCATTCTATTTATTTGTAGTGAGGAATTGAGTATAGAGAAAAAAGAGTTTAGTTTTTAACATGTTTTAATATTTACTCATTCACCTGGGGCTGCTGTTGGACGAATGTTATCTCCACGCACATTAGCCATACCGATGAAATTGCCTGTGCTGTTGCTTACGATAGCATGTGTAATGGCATTCTCATGGCAGGTCACACCTGGAGTTTAAAGACAGAGAAAAAAATACACCTAGGATCAACTCATAAGATCACATAGGATCGACTCATTATTGTATCATACAGACATCATTCTAATCAGATATTTTTATACAAAAAAAATGCTTTACACAATTGATTCTGTCAGAGTTCCAACACAGTGCTTTACAAAATGATATGAGATAACAGAATTGGTACAGATTTGTTTCTAGACTAGAAAGTCTGTAGTGTATTTCAGCTTGAAATTGAGTAGCCTCATCCTATATTACCAGTAGATATTGCATCCCCTAATGGGTACCTATAAGTTATCTGCTATAAATAAAGTTGTGTTAAGACCTATGTTTTACCTACTCCATTAAAAAAAATCTCTTAATAGTTTATAACCTTGAATGTAGGGTCTGACCTTGCTAGGGTTATGGCTGGGTTTAGTGGTTATACATTTTCTTACAAATGAATTCATTTGAAATCCTAAGAACTCATTAGAGTTTTTAGACATTTTGCATGATTTCAGGTTCTAAGGGATCCCTGCATCTTATCAGCCCCAGAAGAGACTTTTTTAAAAGACAGAGTGCTTATATTTATATGCTATTTCTTTTTTTTTTTGTTAACATTGCATCCAAACATAAAGGTTTTTTGAATCTGTTCTCTGCAATTTGATGAGGTGAAGGTTCCACTGAGACAATGAGATGTGTGAAATATTTAACATGCTCAGGCTCTGCTGTGGGGAGATGCATTCTGTCAGGGTGAGGAAAACTAGATAAAAATGGTCTGATGGACCAGTGTGAAATATTTGCAGAATACTGTAAAAGAAAAGCTTGAGTAACTTCTCTTTAAAACAAAACAAAAAAATATTTATTTTTAAAGATTATTGAAGATTTGATCTTGTAATGTACAGCTTCTTATGTCTTTCATATAACCTGCTTAACTCCATTTAACTATTTCTAATGCTAACACTTAAAAAAGTGAATAATACTGAATACTTAAACAAACTGCCACAGATGATTTTTTTCAAATAAAGTATTAGAAAAATGAAAATGACACTGAAGCAAACAGTTGAACACAGAAAAATAAATTCTTTAACATATTAAAAAGCATATTCAGGGAAAAAAGCAAAGAAATGCTGCAATTTCAAGACTCAGTAGAAACAGGATATTATTATATTATTGTGCAGTAAAATACTTTTACATAAGAATTAATATATATATATATGTATTTATGTATATACTATCCCATTCTAGTAAAAATACATAAAAATTTGGTATATATCTTGCAAGTTTTTGTTTGTAAATATTGCACTCGCCATACAGAATATAGAGTTTCACAGTGTACTCACGCATCTTGCTTCTATATGGAAAAGCATAAAACATCTAGAGAACTCTATTAATTTAATAACTTATATATAATTATATAATATAACTGGGAGTTAACCCCTCAGCGTTAGGGTTATATAAGTTATAAAGTTATATATATCTTATATAACTAAGACGCTGAGGGGATAACTTCCAGTGCCGGTCCCAAGTCTGAATAAAATGAGAAGGTTGCATCAGGTAAGGCATTCAGCGTAAAAACATTCACCAAAATCAGATATGCGGATTAGATGAGCCACTGTGTCACCCCAAACACTGAGCAGACCAAAGACCACAACAACTTTATAATATATACTATATATAGCACATAGCTTTTCTTGGGTCAAGTAAGAATGGACCGTGAACAGACCTAAAGCTTGAGGACAGATCACAATGCTAAAGGAGATGGGACAAGTCTCCCATTCTTAAAGAAAATGTTTAAAAATATTTATCTTTGTACAAAATACGAGACTTATGTGGATTTTGCCAGGCCTCTTTTCAATTTATGTCAAAGACTTGTACATTTCAAAAAACAAACAAAAATAGAGATTGTTAATATTAAATATTAGTTGAATGTTCATTTTTGCAGGAGAAGATAAATAGTTCAAGACCATCTACTGTTAGTCCCCTTTTGTTCCCTCCAAAAGGGAAGGTTGTCCCTTACTAAGTGTCTCAAACCCTTTCAAAGAGATTTCACACTTTTAAGTTATATGGAAAACTGTATAGAAGCATAAAGTCTTCATATGTGATATATACATGTGTCTATTACTTCCATCCAACTGTGGAAAAATAAAGATTTATTCCTAGAGGTGACAAGGCAATTGTTCCAGAGGAGCATGTTATACTGAGCAAAATTGTGATGGAAATAAATTTCCTGCTGCTGCTGATATTTGAATAGATTAATTGCCAATTTCCCAGGAAGAAATTTCAATATCTAAAGAAAGGCTAAACCTCTGAGCTTTTGACCAATTCCCTGTTTCCCGAGCCTTCACTTCTCATTAATTGGCTAAATCGGACACATATGCACATTAGGCAGGTCTTTGCATATGGATATTTTGTGCACACTTCCATAGCTTAACTTGATTGTATTTATTTTTGGATTGTTATGGCATATGGAATATTTTTTCAGTCTACAAAATGTGAATATGTTAGGGCTAAAGAGAAACACATCAAAATGGTCACATCCACTTTTTTGCTATGAATAGTATCTTCTTGCTGTGCTCTTGCTGCATGTTCTTCGGGTTATACTGTATGTGTGATTCCATATGCTTTATGTCATTGTTAATAATATTCTATCAGCGATAGTGTTGAATACACACCGTCCTACCTGTGCTCCCTCTCATTTACATGGGTGACTACATATTTCTGAATGGTCAGTGGTACAAATAGACAGATCAAGAGGCAGAAGTGTCAACAGTCATGGTGTTCCCTGCAGTGATCCCCCTGTGATATTAATTAAATCCCCAGCTGAGACAACCACTAAATACTGAAGTGTATTACATTTACAGCATTTGGCAGACACCCTTTTCAGAGCAACTTCAATTTTATCTCATTTCATACAACTGAAGGTCAAAATCCTTGTACAGGGGCCCAGTGGTGGCAGCCCTGGGATTCAAACTCACAGCCTTCCAAGCAGTATTCCAACACATTAACAAGTGAGCAACTACATGACACAGTTTAAAATTGATAGATTTTGTCACATACAGAACCATACACAGTATGACAAACAGTTTAATTATTCATTTATTTTTATTGTTCATGCCATAAATAGAACTGAACAAATAGGATAAAAAAGAATCACACACACACACACACACACACACACACACACACACACACACACACACACACACACACACACACACAGATATATATATTTATTAGAGATAGAAAAGTATAACTATTGTGAATAAAATGCGTGTGCACATATAGTAACTGTCACATTATCTTATCTATTATCTGTTTTGTTCGTACATTTCTCACAGTTATTCAGTCTTACAGTCCTACAAATGAGCTACTTTCTAAGTAGCTACATGAAGTTTACTGCACATGCATTGGGTTACTATATGTGGCGATATGCTAGATCCAGTCTGAGGAGAGATGTGAGTGATGAATAGACTCATTTCTCCTTTAGTGCCAAGCAATGATTGAACTGTTGCCAAAAATCTTTAGAGGTTTTACTTTCATGCTCAAGGGCTCTGGCACCCTTGATGTCAGGGTATGGACACAAAGACACACCCGTCCTCTCGACATACCACTCGTGTTACTCAGTGCAGTTAATTCTTTCCCATAAGGTTCTCCATACATAAACACTTACACTTGTGTGTGCACTACTGGTGTGGTGTGTATCTATTTAACACTTTAAAAATAAATGGAGAACTCTTAACTGTTCAAGAATCCCTTATATAGTTATATGCACATTTAATCAATGCTAGGATAAACACCTATAATTTACTTTCAGTTGAATTCACAGCCAACAATGCTCTATGCTATTTTGTTTCACTGTGCTCTAATGATCTAAAATACCAATGATTGTGAGCATGTGAATTTCTATCTACTTAGAAATGCCTTTGAACAAAACAACCTCTCTCTCTCTCTCTCTCTCTCTCTCTCTCTCTCTCTCTCTCTCTCTCTCTCTCTCTCTCTCTCTCTCTCTCTCACACACACACACACACACACACACACACACACACACACACACACACACACACACACACACACACACACACACACACACACACACACACACACACACACACACACACACACACACACACTACATGATTGCAACCTTAAGGTTTAGAGCACTGCTGGCTTACTCAGTTATAATTCAGCCCCCTCTTTCTGTCTGATGTCAGGACTCTTTTATTGTCTTGCAACCGAGAAGGTTTCACTACCTCTGAATCCTTCCCTCCTTCTCTCTACTTTAGAACTGTAGACATGGAAATGGAAATATAAAATGTGGGTTGAAAAGGAACAAAGAGGCAGACATGGCACATTTAACCAGAGAGACACAGGGACCTGTTTTATTTTGCACTGAAATCCTTGATCTGTTCTTATTCAAGGCAATCATACTTTGTCTAGTTGGTGTGTAAATAAATAAAATAGAAACCACTAGCAATGCTGGGGAAAAAAACCTTCCAAGTGACCCAGGTTGTATATATGAAAGGGGCTACATAGACATATGTTTATGCCTGTGGTACAGAAAACACTCCCCAAACTCCCACCATCACATGAACCCCTTTATACATCCCAACCCCACGATCCCAAGCCCAGACTATAAGCAGATTAACCTATAATTAAAATCCTCATCGCTAAACTTTATTTAACATTAACAAAACCCAAACAAAATTCCCAGTTTTGGAACGTTTCAAGAGCCCAGTCCCTGAATGCCTCATTACTGTGAATGGGATTGATGCCATTTGGCTTTGTGCCAGGGGAAATGGAAGAAAATGGAAAAGAGAGGAAAGCAAGTTGGCTTTTATCACTCTCCATCCACCAGGCAGCTTTCCAAATCTCACCTCTACAGTAATAATAACTGGATTCTTACATTACATCATGTTTATTCACACATAATGGATTTAACTGTGTTGTTAACCATTTTTGAATCTAAACCCTGTACACCACATCCATGATTACTTTAGCCTCCATGTTGGCCTGTTACTAATTAAACTCATACTATTAGCAAGGTAGAGGTTACTTTCAGCATGATAAATATGGAGGATAAATAAAAAAAAAACTGACAGTGAAGTTTTTCTTTTACATTTTATCACAATGCTGTTCAGAGAGTACATAAGTGTGGATTTTAATGCAATTTAAATAACTCTAGCATCAGCAGGAAGGCTCAACAAGCCTGAATTGTCACAGACAACTGAAGAATGGAGCAAAACAGCTGTTGATTTAGTTCTATATGATTTCGTTCTTCAAAAGTATTCTGACACTAATGTCTGTTACTCTCTCTTAATGTAGACTCTCATAGGAATAGATTGTAAGCCTCGCAGATCATATCAATCACCAAGTAGACGGGCAGGAAACGCACCTCTGACCCCTCTCACCTGATAACCCTTGTGTTCCAATCCCTTATGAACTTTTAAAAAACTAAGTAAGCCACTTTAAGAGGCTCATTAGAGTTCTTCACTACTCTTTAGTTACTAAATCTTACTGCTTCCTACAGTCTGGCTGCACATTATGTAGCACCTTTCTTTTTTATGCCCTCAAAGTATTTTTAGTAATGAAATGGTAATGGAGGAGTATGTCTTTACACCTGAAATAATATCCTTTCAATTTGATAGTTTCGCTTTGCATATAGATTTGGCTGCAATTTATTGGTTATTGTCAATACATGCCAATACATGCCTTGGGGATGTGGTAGACTATTGGTTAAGCTGTTGGTCTACAAATTTAAGGTTGTACGTTAGAATCCTAGGTCCATCGAGTTGCCACCATTGGGCACCTTAACCCTTAATTGCTCAGTTGTATAAAATGAGATAAAATGTAAGCCTCTCTGGATAAGGGTGTCTGCCAAATGCTGACAAATCCACTTGTATCAAATCTACATAACACCAGTAAAGAAACTTGGATCATAATTTCATTCATTTCTCCATCCAATGAGCGCTACGGTAGTCCTGTATCAGTGCTGATGCAAATGAGAGACACACCACTTTAGAACATTACTCTGTTAAGATGTGATTACCAAACTTACATCTACACAGGGACATGCTGCATATAATGTGGAGCTAACGTGAATTATCGGCAATTTCAGACCCCTCCTCCCCCCCAGACACCCCACAATACATACCTTTTTTATTTCAAGATGCTTGACCTGCGGACGTGTTAGCAATAACCATAACCAGAACGAGGGGAGATGGAAGAGAATATAAACACTTATATATCTTTGACGTCAGTACTGCACGCTTGAGATCAGAGCTTAACAACCTTCTACTTGAATGTGGATGATTGGTGGTCGTCCAAGGAGGCCAGTGTGTGAGAATGTGTAGGAAGGGTAATGTTACATGTTAAAAAGTGAAGTCCATGATGCCAAATTTCTAGCTTGTTTTCCTATACATTCCATTCTTTCTGTACTGGATACTTTGCAAAAGATAGACTGCCCACAATTACTCATAGTTTATACTCTTGTAAGTTCTTTAATAACTCTTACATACTAAAGTCAGTGGTTTGTCTCCATAGTAAGAATTCCCTGAGGAGTAAAGGAATTTGAGGGGTGCATGTGTGTGGGGGTGGTCTTATCTGTCTCTCTCTCCCTCCATGACTACTGTGATCTTTGACACCTCCACTCACATCCCCCTATTTCAGGAAATTAACATGGACTCTGTAATGTTTTAGAGATATAGCAGTAGACATATAGCAGAAAGACTTTCTGAGCAAATCAAACCTTTCCCCCGCAGTGTATTATAGCACTGAATGTACACAATAGTGCTAGAGTAACATTATGGCATGTTAATATAAGCTACTAGAGTTTGATACTCTGTTTACACTGAGACCGAATCTTGTTTATTGTGTATGAGGTTACAGCTTAACATTTCCCAGTAAGAGGGAGGAAACTTATCTTTAAAGATGAAAAATCAGCAATTTTCACTAATTTGTAAGAGTAAAGCCTGTTCACACTGATTCAGTTCAAGGAAACTTTGAAGTTGAAGTGTATAAACAAAAAAAACAAAACAAAACCCAAAACAAAATTAAAGACTAGATTTGCTTTATAAACAAAATACTCTGGAATATTTGGGACAAAGCTTTCTGAAGAGGCAACCAAAAAGATCTTTGTGTGATATCCATGGTTAAAGCCTATATTTACTTACAAGAACCACAGACATACAGTGCATTTTAAATGAGAGCATGTGGAACACTGCATCGACCATCATTTGGAAATCTGATACATTTTTGTCCTAGAAAGTGAAAGAGTAAAACATTTAGCATATCATGTGAGTTATGCTAGTCATCTCTAGTCCTACACATGATGACTTAAATCTAATTTGGACCAAACAAAGGATATACATTTAAAAGTCAGATCCAGGACAACTGAAACTAACAAATTACGACGTTTTAAAACTTTTTTTAAGCCTAAACCAATAAAAGATTTCTGATCTGTAAGTGCTCAGTAAACTTCTGCTAAAAGAAAGCTCACTTCTAACGGTTTTCCACAAGAGGAGAAAAAAACTTTTGAATGCAGCTCGCTTACTGTGGGGCACAACCCTCTTTTCTCCGAGCAGAGTCACACAACTGCACGGTAGCTCTGCCACAACACACATCAAGAAACAATCATAAATACTCACCACAGAACATAATGGTATACACGACTGAGGCCAGAGCCATAAAAGTGTGGCAGTTTGTCTTTTTCCAGTTAAACACTTTCATCTTGAGAATGTCCCTGATGGAGAATTAAAGAGTACGTATCAGATTTAGTCTCGTACTAAGAGACAAACAGAATAAAGAAAGGCTTGTGCTCATGTTGCTTTATATACCCCAGCCCCCAACTGCCCTTTCCACACCCCCTTTTTCACTTTAACTCTTACTTTAACCCTGCTTCAACCGAAAAGTTTCTCTCTCTCTCTCTCTCTCTCTCTCTCTCTCTCTCTCTCTCTCTCTCTCTCTCTCTCTCTCTCTCTCTCTCTCTCTCTCTCTCTCATTTATTTCAGGGGAATAAGAAAGTATACTAAATAAAACCTCTGAGTGATCTGTACAATTACATAAATAAATGCAGTGCATTTATGTTTATTGTGTGGATGTCCAACAGTAACAGAAATGTAACAGCAATTGTCATTTTATTATTTAAGGATTGATCAATCTTGCCCTGTTTAAAATTCTGGCACAAAATGTTCCCCTGAAAATAATATGGAGGGTGAAACAACATCTTATAACAACATATCTACTTTTTTTTAGTACATACTGCAATAATCCTCCATGGACGTAATCAGTATCCCTGAACTCAGACTGTACTTACTGTAGCTAATATGACTGTGACCTTTAATGTACACCATTACAGTGCAATTTTCTGCACTGAAATGTAATTTGCTAAACACTGTTGAACTTGTGATCTCTCTGTGAACTGGCAGCCATTTTAAGAAACAATAATCTAGTGGATTTTGACATAGAAACTGACGTAGAACTGCAACCTCTATCTTGACTCGAGGCAGAAGAGGATGCAAGTGTTGTTCACTAGTGAAGTTGGACAGCGTTTCTGGTGTTCTGATGTAGACAAGTCTGAACAGACAAATATTTTACTTCTACATAAATTCAGATCCACATTCAATCACATTGGCAAAAACTAATATCTTCTAAAATATTGTTTTTGGATGTCAGTCTTTTAAATTTGTGTATGTGGAAGCAAGTTCCTCAATTCAGACAGCTGTTTTCTGTTTTTTCACATTTGCTCAAGCCTCTTTAAACAATGTATTTAAAATATATTTTAATTAATGGATTACATTTAAATATGTATATTTTTCAATACTATATCTACATTTGGTCAGCAGGGGGCCTGTAGCTTTACAGTTAAACATTACAAGGATTGTATGTTAGACAGTGCATAGTGATGCTTGGGTAACAGCATCACTAATCTCCACAGATGCATGCCACATTAGGGGCTGGCTGTCCATTGGTGGTTTAAGCATTGGCGATCATATCTACCATATAGTTGTTGTTTAGACAAAAAGAGCCCCTTGCATCTTTCTTTGGTGACAGATGAAGAGTTGTCTGAGAACCAGATGGTCAATGTTTAGTCTAAGTAGCACCACAGGGTGTGCATAGGACACGCCAGAACACTTGGCAGTTTTGCCTTTGTTGCTGCCTCTTAGCACCAAAGTCCCTGGATTGGATCATAGTTTATGTGACATCCCTGTGCATGCTTTCTCCATGTAGGTCTCCTCTAGATTCTTTGGTTTCTACTTCACCCCAAAAAACCAAATACTGTATATATACATTGTTGCACAGTTTACAGGATGCCTGTAGCTGGACTGGCTATGAACTTGTCCTAAGTGTAAATGAATGTGTGAATGTGTATACATGGATCCCTGCAAAAGATTGGCATGCTATTCAGGGTGAATTCCTGCCTAGCACCCAGTGTTCCTGAAAACACTGAGGCTCTGGATCAGTCATGATATGATTACTGCTTGAAAAAATGCTTTAAGACTTTTTTCAGTGTCCACAATTTAATCACATTTCTAATCCCCAATCTGTTATCAAAGTCAGCATATCCTTTAAAAGAACAGTGTGACCTTAGATAGATTGTCTCAGATTTATCTAATGCTTATAAAAGATGAGATCTTGCTGTTCACTTTCTCCTGAATGTGGCTTGAGGCATCTGTCCAACAGCAGGTAGCTGTAGTGAAGGGTCTGTCCTCACAGCAGTGTACTGTATGAGACACGAGATGGTCTGTGTTATGCTAATGTAGCTTTGTGAAAAGAACAATAGGTCTGCTGGATGCCAGAGAGGCTAATAACCTTTCTACAGTGTCAAAAACCGCAAATCACATCTTGGTCTATTTTAAAATGTCAAACTCTATATTTGACTGTGAAGATCAACATTTTCTTCAAGATTCACCTTGAAGTAAACAGACAAGCTTTGTGCAAATGGCAAAATGGTTCCTTCTCAGGCTTGTGGGAAAGTTAAACTTAATTTCTGCTTAGTTTTTTGCTGTTTGTTGACAGTTCTAATATTGAAGTCTCTAGCACCCGAATGTACCAGCAGGGGTATGCTGAGGTGCATGTAAAGCTTACAAGGAAAAAGTGTTTGGGGATTTTGAAGCAGTTCAATTTCCTTTTTTCCTTTCTTCCCTCATTCTTTAATTATTTTGTTCCTTCCTTCCAAACATCTCTCCTTCCTGCGAAATGTCCTTCCTTCCTTCCTTCCTTCCTTCCTTCCTTCCTTCCTTCCTTCCTTCCTTCCTTCCTTCCTCCCTTCCTTACAGATGTCCTTCCTTCCTTCCTACCTACCTTCCTTCCTTCCTTCCTTCCTTCCTTACAAATGTCCTTCCTTCCTTCCTTCCTTCCTTCCTTCCTTCCTTCCTTCCTTCCTTCCAAACAAACAAACAAACAAACAAACATCCTTCATTTTTTCTTTCAAAACTTCCTTCCTTCTTTCCAAACTCCTTCTCCCCTTCCTTCCTTCCTTCCTTCCTTCCTTCCTTCCTTCCTTCCTTCCTTCCTTCCTTCCTTCCTTCCTTCCTTCCTTCCTTCCTTCCTTCCAAATGTCCTTCCTTCCTACCTTCCTTTCTTCCTTCTTTTCTTCCTTCCTTCCTTCCTTCCTTCCTTCCTTCCTTCCTTCCTTCCTTCCTTCCTTCCTTCCTTCCTTCCTTCCAAACAAAAAAACAAACACACAAACACACAAACAAATGCAAATAGATAAATGTGAGAAGAAGAAAGAACACAATGCTGCCTCCTGGGGTTAAATATCCAAAAATGCAGCCTTAGGAAGTCAATGCATGCAGTGAATATTACTAGTATCATTCTTCAAAACTGTGCAGCCAATACATCTTATGGACGTGATATAAATCAACTTTATTATTGCGCCTGCAAGAGAATGCTGTTTTCAATACAATAGAGATAAAATGACAAAAAGATTTGATTAAACATGTTCTAAGAAGCAATTCAGATGTTTAATGAGTGGGTTGATGTACAAAACAGAGCTTAACTTAATGTAGAAATGGCAGAAATGAGACGCTTTCATCTAAATGAAATGACTTATTTTTTAAAAGTATTTAAAAGTTGCTTTTACTCTTGAAGACTAGTAGGTTATATGTGTTATAGCCTCATGAAGATATAAAGTATGAAAATAACTCATCAAAATATTAAATCATATAAAACCAAAATCTAGAAAATAAAGCAAAAAAACGTTTTGCATTTTTTCTAGAAAAGTATTATAATACAATATTTTGCAATATTTTACAATATTTTGTAAAACCTATATTTATTATAGTTAGATGGTGGAACGTGTTATCCACTGCTCAAACATTATTTACAGAAAGAAAAATGATGGAATTTGCATCATAAACAATCACAGACTGGAAAGAGTGTAACTTCAGCTCAAGGCAGTGACTCCTCAGTCTGGAAAGTCATGGAAAGCCAAAACATACATGTTATAAAAAAACAAAAAACAATTTAGTTACATAGCTTTAAGTAGTGAGAATGAAGGATTATATGCACAGAAAATTTGTTTTCTGTTTTCTTCTTCTGCTGAGAATTGCAATACTAGGAAATACTAGATACTGTAAATGCCTTTCATTTTAAAGTTCAGTAGTGTGAGGCATGAGTACTGAAAAAAAACTTAGAAGAATTTTTACATCATTAATCACTACATGCTTGAATATTCATGGTTGAATCATTTTTCTAGATTGAATTCCAATAACATCGCTCTATCGTAATTGACTGCAGACATGCTAGCATTAGAAAAAACTGCAGACTAAATAATACTTGAGTGTGCTAAAAATGACCTACATTTTCCAATTCCTTTCAGTTTCCTCTCAAGAAGATCTGCTCTAAAAAAGAAAAAAAATCTCCCATGAGTTGTTGTTTTTTTTTTTTTTGCAAAGGCAGACACTTGTCTATGTTTTTTTTATATCTATTTCTGGAAATCTCTAATGGATTCTGTGTAATGTCCACAAGAGGGCCCCAGGAAATGTAAGTAATGGAGCAGCATCATTAGAGGCCTGAAGTATATCGACCCATTGGGCCAGTATGATGCAATGCAGCGAACTTTCAGAAGTTTGGCTCCTGGGTTGTGCTAAAATTAGAGGCATCTTTTGTGTAGAAACAATTTCCTGTTAGTGACTTGGTGTTAAATCAGGGATATTCTATCTCTCTGTCTCTGTCTTTGAGTCTGCTTCTCTCCATCACATCATGTCTCCATTTCTTCCTCTGTGCGAACTGATTCTTCATATACAGTTTTCAAATTCGATCTTTGTGCAAGTTTTTTTTTCCACAGTTTCTGCACATTCAGCACCCATTATACTGACTGTTGTTCTCGGGTAGCTCTGCTGCATTGGATAAAGGTTAGTTCATTTTTCATTTTAAACTCATTTTAACTCTAGTGTTTCACAGCAAACGATCTTCATGCAGTAAAAGTGAAAAATAGAAGTCATTCTCCCTAATGAGCCAAAGCACCTGGGCTGGGATGTGACATTCACACAGTGTCATGCGACTGTGGGCAAAAATGAAGCCCGGTGTCTAGTTTCTGTGACTGTCATGAGTCAGCAGGGTGAAAATGCATGTCGCATTGAAAACGTGTGGCATTTTCAGTTCATTTACTCAGCTTATTACTGTGAACCTTGAGCCAGTTTGTTACACAATTATGTCACCACAACATTAATCAACACGTGCATTTTGTTGCATATTGTTGCATGAATAGAGTTAGGTATTGTTAGTAGCATTTTTAAAAGGTTTGAATGAGATATTAGAAATATTTCTGGGATTGATGATCTGACTATATTGGCTGTGCTCTCTGGGTATCTATCCCATGTCAATCCCGGCGACACTGATCGGTCATGGGCGTCTGTGTGATTACATATGTACCAGTGGGTAGAAAGCACTCTCCTACAAATTCTTTTCTGACACGAGAAGTGATTGAAAAGATGATGAAACATAGAGGAAACACAGTTTGCCTTCACCCTCAGATAGTTGGTGTAGGTCCGTAGGGGAGAGCCGACTGATCGATGGGGATTTGGAAGGTGACAAAATTGGGAAAAGCTAAAATATTTTCTCTTCTTAGAATGAGTCAAAACCTATGCTCAATGTCATTAAATCAACAGATATAACAGAATGTGATACTAAAGGTTTCTGTGCAGGATACAGTAATTTGCTGTGTTAGGCCAGTTGTTCTGCTGGAAGCCTCTCAAAAATTCTTGCAATGTAGATTTGTGTCAAAACGCCATCTGATTTCATACACACTATGTTTTACTCATATGATACCATAGATAAGGATAAAAAATGTAGTCAGTCTGTTGAGTTTCAAACTAATACCATGAACAACATTTACTCCTTTTATGTTGTGTTCTATTATGTGACTGGCAATTGCTCCGTTTATAGCTCTTTTGGCCTTGAGAAGGATAACATGGCATTTAGAATTAGAGAGTGTGGTAGAAAGCCTGTTATTTTGTTGTTTTGAAATATCTGACTGTGGCTTCCACTGAGAGCAGTTTAGGTCAAACCTTCTAAAATGACAGAGGCACAATGCTGAAGAATTCTGGTAGTGAAGTCAACATTGATTTGATTGATTGATTGAGTCAGTGGAAACACTCAGCGGTAGAGGGTGATGAGCAGCGGGTCCAACACTAATTATCAACACGTCTGATATACGACTGTGAGTGCCTGTGTATTTGTGCGTTTGTGTGTGTGTGTGTGTGTGTGTGTGTGTGTGTGTGTGTGTGTGTGTGTGTGTGTGTGTGTGTGTGTGTGTGTGTGAATGTGTGTTTGTATGCCAGCATGACGTTATGTGGAACAAATGAGTTAGCATTAGTTTTAGCATTAGTTTTAGCTATAGGCATCACAAATTTAGCTACTGTAACAAACTACCTCACTTACAGTAGATAATACAATGTGTGTGTGCATCTGATTCTTGATTCTTCTGAAGTCTAACAATAAAGCAGTGATGTTCAATGATTAGAGCCTTTTATTATAGACCTAATATATTTAATTATAGACCAACACATCTAAACGGTGGTTTACAGTATTGTGGTGTATTTAAAACTCCAGCTAGATACTTTTTCTCATGTTGGATAAAATGAATGTATACCATAAACTAATTGTGTGAGTGTTTACATAAAATTGGTATCTATTAAAAAACCCATAATTTTATTAAGAATTTGATTCACATTCATGCTCCTGTGTGTGAGTAAATTTATTCATAAGAATACAAACAAATTTAAAACTTGCACTTTTGCATATGGAATATACTGTTTAATTAGTAATAGTAGTCTAGTAGTAGACCCAATTTTGCAGAACATCTGCAATAATTTTGAATTTACAATTTTGAAATTACAACAAAGCACAGTTTACTTTTTACAACTACAAAATCACAACATCCTGGAGGGACTCCTTAATGATATTAAATACTTAATTGTCATAGAAGTCCACTTTTGCTTTGCTAACACGTGCATGTGTCAGATGTCCATCCGTGCCAGGTAAAAAAGGAACATACGGTTGGTCAGGTTTAAGAAAATAAATTGCAAATTATTTACACAAAAGAATGTAAATTTCTCATCAAAGTTTGGCTTCATAACTCATGCTAAATGCATTTTAAACAATGTTCTATGTTCAAATGCGAATTAGAGAATTAGAGTAAGTGTGATGAATTCTGCACATTTTAGAGTGGCCTTTTATTGTGGCCAGCCTACGGCACACCTGTGCAATAATCATGCTGTCTAACCAGCATCTTGATATGCCACACCAGTGAGGTGGATGGATTATCTCTGCAAAGGAAAAGTGCTCATTAACACAGATTTAGACATATTTGTGAACAAACAGATCTTACATCTTTGAGTTCAGCTCATGAAAAATGGGGGCAAAAAGAAAAGTGTTTCGTTTATAAATTTATTCAGTATATTAAAAGATATGGAAATTTACACCCACTTCATTAGGAACAGTATAATAATACTCGGTAAGGCCGCACTTTGCTCTCAAATCAGCCTCAATTCTTCATGGCATGGATTCTTTAAAATGTTGGAAATGCTCTTTTGATATTTAGTTCCATGTTGACTTGATCGTCTCACACAATTCCTGCAGATATTTCAGGTGCAATTTCATGGTGGGAATCTCTCGTACTATCACATCCCAATGGTGCTCTACTGCATTCAGAGCCAATGACTGGGAAGACCAATGAAGAGCAATGAACTTATTATTCATGAAACCAGTTTGAGACGACTTTTGCTTTGTGACATGGTGCAATATCATGCTGGAAGTAGCCATTAGAAGTAAAATCAAGGCCATGAAGGGATTCACATGGACGGACAAATGAAGATTCATTAGGCCAGGCTATGTTGTAGCCCAGCCACCTTAGCTTTTTGGAAGTTTTTTCTGAATTGCTTTTCTGTTAACCACAATTGTACAGAGTGGTTATCTGAATTACTTTAGCCTTTCTATCAGCTCAAACAAGTCAACCTCTCTGGTAAACATGTTGTTTCCATCAGCAGAACTGCTTCTCTCCTTATCCGCTATTCTGAGTTAGCTGTAGAGGTTGTTGTGTGTGAAAACCCCAGGAGATCAGCAATTATAGAAATACTGAAATCATGTCACCTGGCACCAACAATCATGTCACAGTCAAAATCTCTGAGATCACATTTTAGTGCCCAGAGTTCCTGAGAACCAAAATGAAGCGATCTACTGAAAACAAATGAACTGTACACACACACACACACACACACACACACACACACACACACACACACACACACACACACACACACACACACACACACACACACACACACACACACACACCGTCACTCACAGGTATAATCTGTAACTTCTGTATACCTGATGCTTCACAAACATTACTAGAATATGACTTGAACAGTGGAGTTCTTAGTAAAATACTGATTTCCTGAATACTTCCAGGTCCATATCTTATTGAGACAAATTGTATTAATACAATCTTTCCTGGCTTTCTTTAACTTCTAAAAGCATGAAAATAAAAACAGAGAGTTATTTAAAAGAACAATGAAACTTCAGAAACATACTGTAAATTGTTTTAAAGGTGTATACGCACCCAATAGAATAATCTTAACATAGCACCAGCTCATCAGTGTTAAACCTGCTGGGAAACTAAGCATTGAAATCTAAAGGATACACTGAATTTACTATGTAAATGGAAGTGCTTATCAAGTCAAAGCTGCAAAATCTCTGAGAAACAGTTTCGTGACATTTCTCTTTACTTACAAATTTGCCAGGTTTTTTTGAGAGTCCACTGCACTCACATTTTCAAGCAATCAAAATAGGGTTCTTTAAGGGTTCACATAACACAGCAGCTAGATTACTAATAGATTGAATCTCAGTGTTTCACATTAAAGCTCAATGTTGCCTTTAATTAATCTGCTTAATCTAATTAATCTGGTACCAACCAAGCATTTAGGTCACAAAATTGAACTGACTCAAGTTTGTAATCTAATATTAGCTAGCGAGGATCAGATATGGGATGCCCTGGTTTATCACCAACAACATAATCTGTATATAAAAGGAAACCTAATTCTATCAGATTAAATACTTTACATACAAATACAGACTGGATAAAAAAACATAGATAAGCTCAATGAAAGACTGCAGGTTGGTTTGAGAAGACACTCATCGCTAAAGTTTTTACAATTACAATTATTTAATTAAACAATTACTGTAGTGCCTCTTCAGGCAATTATACAGCTGTCTATATGAAACTGAAGGGCAAGAGCCACTCTTCTGATGTCAACATTGTAAACATTCTGGAAACGACTACATCTAGTAAATCAAGCTGGACAATAATCAGAACAGAACAGAAAGGAATCTCTGCAACAACATCTATCACCTACCTTCAGTGTTGTCCTGACTTGCTCACCTCAGGGGTTCAACACTCTGATCTCTTGATGTCACAGGTGCAAGTCACACACTGTGATTAAATGGTGGAGATTTTCTCATCATGTGGTAGAGCTGAGGAAGCCTGATAGGTACTGAAATGTGTTACTGGCTGAAAACACCAGTCAACAAGTATCTATGAAAAGAAACTGATTGTTGTTTTTTCTCATTAAAAATTGTATGAAAATGCTATTTGGTTGATCTTGCATCAAATACACACATTTTAAAGACTTTGTAATTTGGAATGCATTGAATTATAAAAAATATATATATATTTTTTTAATCCAAAAATGTATTTCTCTCTCTAGTTTATCAGTATGAATAGACTAAATCACATAGGTTGGAAAGGCTATATAATTAAGGGCTAAATAAACTGAAGGTAAATTAAACAATTTGCGGGTAATTAAATCAACACACAGGGCTCTCAGCTGTTAAATGAATCCAGCATTGGGTTATTGATATAACACAGAATCAGCATTTTTGTGCATGTTTTTGTAATAAAAGAAATGCAGAATAATTAATATGCTAGTAATCCCATAACCCAACTAACCCAAATGCAATAAGCAAAATCATTATCTTAAGTCAGCCCAAAAATTGTCCACCCGCAGAAGAACTTTTATTTTGGCTTGAAACTTGGCTTTTTGTTACACTAAAGGATAAGACCAGTCTAGAACACTGCCAAGTTCGGCAAGCCAGCAGCAGTTCTTTGTAGCTGCAAACACGAGGAGTTTTGTGTAATGTCACAATGCAATGAAATCGGCAGGATCTTAGACCTTTGCTTAAATGTATTTGACAGGACAGCACTACAGTCAGCTTTGTAACATTTATTATATGGCCCGATGAGTGAAAGTGGACACTTCCATCAGTATCAAACTGATCAAACTGATGCTGATCCCAAACAACTTAAGAAAGGAGAAATTTCTTTCATAACTGAAAGCTGGAATTGCTTTCATAAAGTTATAAAATTGCCAAGTCTAATATATTCTACATATTTACAAAGATATACTTAGGACACACTAATAAAACAATCATATATAATTTATAAACAAAGATTTATAATTTAATCATATTCAGATGTCTGAAAATGCCTGGTCATTTTTAAAAGCATGCTTCAGGTAAATTGGGGCTGTCTTTTCTAAGTGAAGGGATGTATGAATGGATGCATGAAACAACCCACAGCTATGTTTAAGTGGTGCACTTCTGTATCTTATGTCCATGAAAAGATGATTTTATGAAACATCTTAGGTAACAGGGGAATGAGACAGACTGGTAAATCTAGGACATTGCATGGTATTAGCATATACAATTTCTTTAGAATGCGTTGATAATGCATTTCACAATTTCTGTTATTTTAGTTAATTTGTTTAATGATGCAATGAGTAAGTATGCTATACATAAATAATACTTTCATTTATCCCAGTGAGCATGAAAATAACATATATATAACAAATATATATCAAGTTTATTAAAGATTATTATTTAGGCCTGGCAAATAACAAAGACATACTTATTTACAATATGATTTTTCCTTTACATGACAACAACTTGAAGATTTCTAACATGTGTTGTGTTAAGACATGGGAGAATTGCAAATTCAAATTCAGTTCTTTCCAGTATTATACAATACAAATTTGTTAAGGATTAGTTAAACTTAGCAATGCTAAGTCACAGATTCCCATCACTCGTCCTGAAGTACCCCAATTCAGAATATTTTAATCTCTTCCCTTTGTTAACACACTATCTTCAACTCATAAGGTTGGACTCAGAACTCAGATTACTTGATTTGATATGTTAGTGTAGACAAAACAATAAAATATAGAGGACAGGGGGTACTTTACTCTAGAACTGGGGTTAGGAGCTTGTGTACTAAACTTATTGATATATGCATGATCATGGTTTCATGGACAAAAAAAATGAGACTTACATTGGCTAATCGTTTTGCCAACATTTGAGCATTTCACAGCATTCCTAGCCTTAGGGTCACTAAAGCCCCTGCACGTGCATCTTCAGCACCAGCAGGGGTCACTATATTTCCATTTTACAGCACATTTGACGATGAGTTCTGCAATATACACCCACATGTTCAGAAAAATCTACTAAACTGTACTTTTCCTCAAACGCACACTTTTTTGTTTTACCTTTAAAAAAAGCTTGTAGTGCATATAGTGTACTTTTGCTGTAGCTCTGCTCGAAAATCTAATTCTTAAAGTCATTTTGTGCGACATGAATAGTTTTGAACCTGCACTTTTCCTAGTAAAGGATACACATGCAATGTGCTTAACATGTATGCTTGAGTCTACCACATCAGTAACGAGGTAGGTAAAGTTTATTAATATGTTTACTTTTTTGGTCAACCCCCACCTCATGCTCATACAGGAATGGCCCTGTTTATGCAGTATTTAACATGCTCTCCTTGAATATTTAAAAAGCCATTTCGAAACACTGTGAAAGCTGTAAATATGATGCAAATATAACAGGCTATGCACATGCTTTTAAAATGCACAGCTCTTTTTTTTATATCAATATTCCCTTAAGTGCATCGAAAGGTCTCGTGCATCTAATGAATGAATCATAATTTTATAAACTAGGTTTCCTTTGCTATTTAAACTGGACACTACAAAACAGGTACATACAGTATATGGAGCATCTCAGGCAGACAACATACTATAAATACCAGCATTCAGCACAATTATGAAATCCCGGATGGGACTAATTTGTCAGCCTGTAATCTGAGCCTGTATAACACTCTCCCAAAGTAAATTGAACAAACGACTTCGGCAATTTGCAGCCTCGCGTTGGTGATCAAAGAGAGCTCGTGGGTGTCGAAAGCGACGCCGCGTCGATCCCGTTAGCTCCGCCTACTTCAGCAGCGCGGGTGCGCGCTCGCTCCACTGGCGCATCGCTCACGAAGCCTGGTTCACTGGCGCACCTCAGGTACGGATCGCCGCATCTTCTACATTGTAGATAAGCCGCCGTTAGTCATGACTCAGTGAGCGGGCAGTGGAGAAAATGGAAAGTGCTCGTGGCTCAAGAGCGTTTCAGAACCACTTCAGCTGGACAGCGCAACAGCTTCTTTTCCGCTTTTCCCTCTCTTTTTTTCTAGACAGGATCCCGAGGTGGGGGATTTCTTTTTGAATTGCACGAGCACTCGTGATGGAGTTCGTCGAACAGGAAGAAGACGCAACATTATCTGATTAACAAGATATAAAACATTCTGCTTTGGTCCGAGTCTAAAAAGATGATGCAGGAAGTCTTGTAAAGCGTTACGCAGTCCAGCAGCCAGCAGCACCGGACACAACGGTGAGTGGGGAAATGGGTCAACTCTGAAATTGTCTGTCTGTCTGATTCACACACTGATTCAGTGATTAAAAAAACTCAAGTGACTTTGTAATGGGAAAAATCCCAAGAAAACCATAGTCTTTATTTTTGAATATAGGCACGATTTCCCGCAGGGAAAACATTACCATAGAAGCATATTCAAACAGATAGAAAAGCAGCATTCATGATTCTGCACAGTACTGAAGGAGTATAGTGTAAAATACGCATGGAATACAAACAAAAATGATGGATTTTCTGTTTTATTAAGTGATTCCTCTATAGCTGCATGTCTATCTATCTATCTATCTATCTATCTATCTATCTATCTATCTATCTATCTATCTATCTATCTATCTATCTGTCTGTCTGTCTGTCTGTCTGTCTGTCTGTCTGTCTGTCTGCCTGTCTGTCTGTCTCTCTGTCTGTCTATTTGCCTTAAGTGTTTCCCCTAATTTTATTCGAACAACAGGTCTCTGTGCCTGTATGGCTACTATATGTGAATACAGCATAGTCGTGATCTTGGACCAGAATTTGGTCAACACCATTAAAACACAACAGAAATCATTTTCAATCATGCTATTGTAAATTTAATTTAATTATTTAACATTACTCATGTTTTATAAATAGATATTAGGTTTGCATCCTAAATGTTGCATTTTGTGTGTATAGCCATACAATCAATCTGTTTTTCTCAATATTTGGTGTCCCTAAGGGATAACTTTTGGGAAAATCTCCCACCCCACAGCAATCATTATTTTATAAGCAATTTCTACTTTATTGTCTTGATAAGTTTGTTTATGAAACAACAAAATCTAATTTAAACAAACTAAAATACATTCACAGTTTTGAACGTTGAAGTACAGTATTCAAAATAAAAAGTCATATCTTCATTGGTTGTGAGTGTCGGAGTTGCTATAGCTCTGAAAAGAACTGTAGGTGATTGATGTTTCAAACACGTGAGTTGTGATTATCTTTAATTTCAACAGCCTGCTGTTCTCATAGCTAGGGACAATAATAATAATAATAATAATAATAATAATAATAATAATAATAATAATAATAATAATAATAATAATAATAGAGCTATGTAGTGTGTTAATATGTGTTAGTGTAAGACTTCTTCAGTAACGTTCTAGATAGTAGCTACCTACATGGTTATCCATGAAATGTTTTTATTTCAAGGCCACAAACAATTAAAAGAAGAAAGAAGCACAAAGACAAATTGACTAAATCTGCTTAATTAATATAAATTTAATAAACTGCCAATATAATTTCAGTGTATTTAATTCTTGTTTGCATGTTTGAGCCTCAGATACATACTGTACAGATGCAACTCGTCATGATCGCTGCTTCTTCAAGATTTTCTGATGTTTATTACTTAATTTAGGTAATAGTATACCTTTCACATCACAAGGGGCCTTGTGCTACTAGTGGTCCAGGGACTCTACTGAATAGTTTTACCACAGAAAGCAAGAACTGGCCCTGATGGAAAGACGTTACATGCCTTAGTACCAAGCAATATAAACAATAAAGCTGGCATACAAAACATTAAATGCTTTTATTGCTTCATTGCCAAACAATATTGCTGATTGTTTAACACTTTCAAAAAAGTTACTGAATTACAAATTTTAGCCATCACTGGCTTTAAGTGCCTTCCTAGCATTTCATGCTTATCCTGTTGCCAAATCCTCACCAGCTAAAACTTTTCTGAATTGTGATTTGTTGTGTTCGGTCTTCATTTGAGTTTCATTTTGCACATGAAAGGAAAATAGTTTTAGAAGAAATATTTTATGTTTTTTCCATCAGCATATAAGAATTACTGGATAAGATCATTTATAAGATGAATTAAGATGATAAGTTACAAATTTTGTGGATGTGGAGGCATATGGATTGGTTGGAATTACTGTGTAGAGGAGGGTATTTTCATGACCTTTTCCATAACATTACACTTACTCTATGTGGTGGTACTGGTGACAGGTATGTGGCTTGAATAATGTCTTGAAATAGCATAAATCCTATTTATTTATTTATTTATTTATTTATTTATTTATTTATTTATTTGTGCTTTTGGGAGTATCAGTCTGAGCGACTTTTGGGCAAATGCTCCTATCAACATCCTGCAGCTGTGAATTATCTCACCATTGTGCTGTTGGGGCCAGGCTGCTTCAGCTGCTTCACTTTGTTCTTTAAATTTACTGATGTTAATTTAGCTGATGTTTTTTTTTTTTTTTTTTTTTTTTTTTTTTTTTTTTTTTTTTATGAAAGAGGTTTATGATTGAGGTTAATCACAGAGCATTGTGTTCATAGATGACCAGAAAAAGTCACCATTTAGCTATAATTGTTGTTGTTTCAGAGCACCTGCTCTTTATAAAGAGTGTTTATTTTTCTCTGATTTGTCACTCTTATCCACAGATCACACTGTCTACAGTTTTGGAGAGGTGAGAACGAAACAGATGGTGAAAGCAAATTAGATTAGCAGTGTTTTACCTCCTCTGCATACTCACAGCATATAGAATAACATTCTTCTGCACACTTACTTATCTCGGAGAAATATCCTACATATGCAATCACTGTTGTATAATTTAGATGTCCTGAAAGCAGCCTAGCTGCATGGATAGAATGTTGGCTGCTCTGTATGCTTAATGCATACACGTTCTACACGTTTGGCATTCATTATTGATTACTAACTACAGTTACTGTACTCCATCAACTCAACGGTGGCCAGATGGTAGAAAAGCTTTCTATTTACCACTCTGCTACAAGGTGATGGATTGGCTGGGAAACTCTTCTACAGAAGTTTGTTCTAATTTGGTGGGGGGCTTTGTGTTCTTCTGTTTTCAGAATATTGGACAGAATGGATGCAACATGGGTTAGGAATTACAATGTACTGACTTTATACTGCATTGGTATAAAACACCTTCCTTGACATTAACATGCTTGAAGCATTCCTTTGAAATAACACAGACACTGTTAGATTCTGCAAGGCTTTCAAACATCCATTCAATTCAGTGAAATTGAGCCAGTATGCTAGTTATCTATAGAGCAGACTAGATCAAAATTCATTCTGTACTGTATTACCAAGTACACTGGAGAGTTTGTTGTCAGCAAGAAAAAAAATTAAAAACCTTTACTGCACAGAGAAGCTCTTCTCCTATCACAGCTTAATTATCTGTACTGACTGACTAAGCATAAACCCAAATTTAGATTTAATTTAGCCTTGTATCTGAGGCTCCCACATATAGATTTTCTGTCCACATTATCAAATGAGACCCTTTAGCATGTACACAGAGGCCTGTGAATGGGGCATCAATGTAGCACTAATATATTCTTCACATTAGGCCCAAAAGGATGTATAGAACCACACTGAACAAAGATTTATTTAAGTCCATACCCCCCCCTTGCCACACACACTTTCACCCCCCAAAAACCACTGTTAAATATCTGCTGATGCTGCGTCTTTCTGTATCTTGCAAAACTCTTTCTATTTTACATTTCTCTACATTAAAGATCTACCACTGTGTGTGTGTGTGTGTGTGTGTGTGTGTGTGTGTGTGTGTGTGTGTGTGTGTGTGTGTGTGTGTGTGTGTGTGTGTGTGTAATGGGACATTTCTAGTGAAACGGCATGTCTCCACTCTATCCTATCTCCTCATTTTCCCTCTAGCTAAGACCATCTGCTCGACGGCGGGTCTGGCCAAACAGCTCAAACACTGGGTAAGAGAGTGGACCTACCACTGTTCCTGCCTCTGTCAGCAATTCTCAAACCACATCTAACTTTATAGCCAACACTGCTGAGAGCCTTCTTACTTTGAATCATCACTGGACTGTGTGCTTTTTTCTTACAGCTCAGAGTCTGTAGAGTTGAAAGAAATAAAGGACTCAGTGGTTTGGCTTTCTTCACAACCCTTGGCTCATTTTGGAGTCGTAGCTAACGGAGGGATAGTCTCAGGGTTTTGTCCGTTTATCCAGACCGAGCCAACTCATTAGGACTGAATCTGCACAGGCACCGGAATGTAAAACAGTTCTCAAATTCGTCCTCTTTCACCTCTCATCTCTGATTTTTGTTTGTAAGATTGCAGTGGGTATCTGGAGCAGAATGCACTCGCTTAACACAAGCATATTTGGAAAACCTCAGTTATGATAAACAGCCTTTAGTCAGATGGTTTTGCAACAACATAGTGGGGAACTGATCAGAGTGTGAAAATGGTATTATTCGTCATTCACTTCACTTCAAAAGCTTGTGATTGTTTATTTGTTATCATGTTTTCACCAACTCTCAGGAATAGCAGCTTGCAAAAACGCAAGCAGAATGTTAACAAAATGTTTTTCAAAGGAATGAGATTCTAACAACAGTAAGGCAGGAACAAATGTATCCGCTTCTTCCTGCCCAGAATTTTTTTCTCAATACAGATAAAAAAAAAGTCTCCTAATATGATGAATCAGAATACGTTCTGGTTCGTGGTTATTCGTTCAGTGCTGATATGAGGATCCTGGGCTGATAAGGGAATGAACAACTGAAAAGTTTAATAAAAGTTGCTGTGCAGTTTCTAGAATAATTATAAATTCTAAAAAAAAAAGTCCTTCTTGCCAGTGGGGAGCTGGTCTACACTGATTTCCTCTAGGGTTGATCCTAACACATGCTGAGAGATTCCCTTCGTCACTGAGATGTATGTACCCCCAAGAGTGCCTTCTGTTAAACGGAGTGTGAAATGAGCACATTTAGCAATCCCACTAGCGTCATGACATGAGCTGTTCAGCACTTAAATCCAAACTTGCATGGCCTTTACTCCCCAATCACATCAGAGTGGTTGCATTGCAATTGTCTTGCTTTATATACTGTATATATATATATACAGATATAAAAGGTGTTGGAATACCATGAGCCCCCAGCTTTAGTGCGCCTTGCCTCTTGACTCTACAACTGTCTAGAACTGCACTGGAGGGATTTACAGCATTTTTCTGAATGATATTCCCTCAGTATGGCACAGGACAGCATATGATTTACACATTTTTCATACTCAGCAAACCATTCAGTAAGCCACTGTGGGAAGATTTGTCCTCCTTAAAGAGACCACTTGATCAGGGATAGAAATATTTCACCACGGGATAAAGGATAAAGAATATCCGTATTGATATGTAGGGACTCCTCTGTTCCTACAGCATAATTGAGCCATTGGATTTTTTTCTAAACATTAGAAATTGGATAGTCGGTTGTGCAAGCTTGCTAATGTTTCTGCAGCCAAAATCTCAGACAGCCAAAATGCTTTTCTCAGACATATCTATTATGTATGATGATCCCATAGTTGACAAAATGCAAATAATATTCTCTTTGACAATAAACTTATTCTACAATATATTTAGAAATAATATTATAGAATATTTTTTCTTTCTGAATTCACCATAAAATCTAATAATTAGAATGAAACCATGTTTATGATTGAATTAGGTCAACAGATAAGCAGCTCTTAAAGACGTGTTAATTTGTCTACTTCCAGAGTTGACTTCTATATTCATCATACATTGCTTGTGAGTTTGTACTCTCTTGGCGGTTGATGTAAAACACTATAGTGGTGTTGTTGGTCCATACTAATATGTGTGGCCTCCAAGGGGTTCCTGAAAATGTTGCAGCACTAGCCACATAGATTTGCTAAGGTAGTAATATGCTGAGACTTTTTTTTACCTTATTGTTTTTTTTCCCACATACTCCTCCAGCTTTGCTGAAAGGCATCTGTCATTACAGTTTCCCTCTTTGTTGAAAAAAACATGTGTGGGAGCAATACCTCAGTGTGCATGCACACTACTGCTGATACCTGCTTTTGTGATATGGCTGACAGGCACTGAGCATTCAGTCGACATCAAAATGGCATACATCAGAACACACCTAGTTATAGTACTTTGGTTGCAAATAATAACATCCCAACCAGACAGTCTGCTTATGGGAAATTTTAGAATTGCATCCATAATTGAGACAGAGTCGTGATCCATCAACAAGGCATGTATGGCATGCATCATGTCACTGAATAATCTGTGAAGGAATCAAGCGACTCTTTCTGGGTTTGCATTTTTGTCCTTGCACTTACACATGCCTGATCAGGACATTTGTCTGGCTCAACACCTGCTGTATGGACTATTCTCTTGGAATCCAATTGTTCAGAATAAAAAGGGGATGCATTAATCTTTATATTGCAGGCACTTTATATAGATTTGCAGTCACAAAGCTAGCCTAACTGGTTTATTGTGTGTTACATTGAATGTTTCTTATACAGACCGCTTCTTTTGCATCCTGATCATTTGTGGTTAGACCTTCATGTTTAGTGTTAATTGAGAGTAAACTAAATGACTATGTATTTTCAGATACAAGGGACGCTAAAGCACTTGAATCATGGAAGCATGGCCATGCTCTGCTCTGACACAAACTGAAGTGTTTTTTGTTTTGTGTTGTGTCCTTTCTCTCACATTTAAAATTATTTGGAAGATGTCCTTATTCAGATTGACATACAAAAGTGCTTTTGATTCTCTATCGATGAATACATTAACACTGGTTCACGAGGTTACCGACTTAGGATACCATCAACCTTCCATCTTTTTTTTTTCTTTTTAACATTGCTACAGTAGTTCAAGTGTTTCAGGAAGAGGTAGGAGCAACACTGGTAAATCTGAGGGAGCAAGGTGCGAATTCTTATGATGTTGTAGAGAACAAATAGCATTGAGCGTGTCACCTTAGCAACATGCTAGGAAAAGAACAATTGATTATTCATAGTTACCCAAAGGTTGCGAGCTGTGACCGAAGGGGAGATCAGAGTTTTTGGGATGAATCACCTGGGATGATCAGCAGTTCAGTTTTGCTGAGATTAAGTTTCAACTGATGAGCTGTCATACGCCATGATATGTCTACCAGACATGATGAGATCCGAGCAGAAGCCGTGGTATCTGAGGGCGGGATGAAGAATAAGAGTTGAGTGTCATCAGCATAGCAGTGGTAAGAGAACCCATGTGAGGAAGTAACTTTACCAAAAGAGTGAGTATACAGGGAGAAAAGAAGAGGACCAAGTACTGAGCCCTGTAGGACACCAGTGGAGAGTCTGTGTGAAGCAGATGTCACTCCCCTCCATGTTATCTAATATGTGTGACCTTCCAGGTAGGAAGCAAAACATTCTCATTCTAATCCACAAATTTCAAAACTCCTTAGGGTGGACAAGAAAGTCTTGTTGTTGACCGTATCAAACGATGCTGAAAGGTCGAGGAGGATGAGGACAGATCTAGCAGCAGGTAGTTTCTCAGAGACAAGCAAAAGGGCAGTGTGCTGCTTTGAAACCAGACTGGTTTGGATCTTGTAGGTTGTTCTGTGAGACACAGACAGACAGACAGTTGATTACAATGCGTTTAAGTATTTTTGAAAGAAAAGAGAGAATTTAATTCCATTCACCAGTTATCTATCCATTACCAGTTTCTTAATTCCATCTCCACAAAAATATTATTGTGGACTAAGATGTTTAGTGAACTTTAAAGTGAGAAAATAAAGTCAGAAATTCATACAAATTGCAAGAGATTTGTCATGTAACAGTGGCTGTGCGCTTGTTCCAGCCTATCAAATTTGACTTTTCATCTGTTATCGATAACAGTCATCTACTGCTATGTTTCCAATTGCATGGCAATCGTTGCATCTAAGATGTCTGTACGCATTGCATAATCTCAGCATTCAGTTAGCCGTGTCAGGTGGAATATGATAACAGTTTTAATATCAGACTGCAGTGCATTCAACATGTCACAAACCAGGAATGAAGGCAGAGGAAAATGCAGAATTCTTCTTTACAGTGCTATACAAACTACTAACAGGAACTGTGATCAAAGAAAGAAAAAATATACGAACATACATTGGACAACTACTCAAAAAAAGATAAATGGATGGATACGTCAAACACAGGGGTTTCAAAGAGAAACTAATTAACTAAGTGGTTACACAAAGGGAATTAAAACAGGCACCTAATCAATAAGTAAGTGATTAGTAAATAGGGAACAACTGGGGCAAATAAAACACACAACCAAAGTAGAGTTCACTCTGACCTCTGGCGGTCTGGCATGGAAATGTCCCAGATATCCATGACACATCATTGCTGCTGAGTCGCACCCCAGCGTTAATCTCAGATGATGTGCTCCAATGGCAGCACCGAGCACTTTCCACCAAAGTGTATCTCAAGGTTAGAGAATAAAGCAAAACCACTGATCTGTGTCTCTTTATGCCAGGTAGCAGTAGCATACAAAACATCCTGAGGTCTGCACATCATCACACTTTTGCATTGTATTCTACAGTTCAGCATGCCAATGTTGTTTATACACATTTGGTCTGATCAGAGTATTTTGTTCTTTAAATCCTTTCTTGCTCCTGCAACATGTTGAAGGAGTTCACCTTCTTCTTCCCAGTGGCCTTTAATCACATACTGTACCTGCTGCTTGTTTCACTCCTCACTGTAGCCATCAAGATGATGCACAGCCAGCAGTTTCCACTACACGTGAGACACTTTTAGCACATTGCTAACAGCATTACGCTTCAGTTAGGGGAAGGCTCTCTAAGTGCATCAGGTAAAACTTTCAGGTCTAAAATAAATTAGCCATTGATCATGTCCATCATCCAACTCCATTGGGGTTTAGGAGAACAAACAGCCTGCCATCTTACGCTGTAATACAAAAAGTTTGTGAAAGATCCTTTAACTATTCACACCAGTTAATAGGTTAGTTATTAAATCTACAGTGTCATGTTGCCACTGGCATTCATGTCTTGTTCAGTGGTAAAATCAGCAATAAATGAAACATATTAGAATTATATTAAAGCAGTCTAGATGATTAGCAAAACGATTAGTGTCTCGATTAGTACTGAGCATCGTGATATTCCCAAAATGATGAGTATAGGAAAGAGGAGAAAAGTGATGTTAAAGGGACCTTTAATAGGCTACTCATGTGTGTTCATTAGGTTACATGGTGTGACAACCTTACTGTTAGTATTCACAAGTAAATGAACAAATGAAAAAATGTCACTAGATCTGTAAAAAACTGTCTTTGCAGTCTGTACTGAAAGGAAGCAGTGATGCTTTATTTCTCAGAGCTATTAAAAATATCCAGATTTAGATGTTACAGCACTGCCCTACAAATTCATTTCTAATGTTTTATTTGAAACTATTTTACCTTGAAATTTGAAATACTCTTTCATCCGAATGTAACAGACTGACCATGATTTATCCATGAAGTAGGTTCTAACTAATACATGATGTGGTTTCTGTATCTTCTCTTTGTACTTATGAATGCAGTGAATCAGAGACTTGTGGCCTGCGCTGTGGGGGAGGGAGGTCTTAGAAACCAAACATTATTGTACTGAACAGAAAAAGTTGGGAAAAAGGAATGAAACTGTCATTCATGCTGATAGCTGAGTTTTGTCTCCTTCTTTCTACCTTAGATTGAGCTAACTGGGCTGTTGTTGGACAGTAGAACGTCTAATTCGTTTGGCTCTAAACATGCAAAATGGGCGGTGTTGGAGACTTGTTATAGAGAAACAGAGGACCATGTTTTCAGTATTTGATAATGAGATGTAATTATTTACCATGAGAGGCCCAATTAATAATGCATGTGCTGCAACACAGTGAGAGGGTGCACAGAACACTGTAGGCAGCACGGCAAGGGATTTAATTGTCATAGTTCTGCGAGGCAAAAAAAGACTGCAGGGATTTAATGAAGCCTTCCATCTTCTCTGTACTACAAAGTGTGTGTGTGTGTGTGTGTGTGTGTGTGTGTGTGTGTGTGTGTGTGTGTGTGTGTGTGTGTGTGTGTGTGTGTGTGTGTGTGTGTTGCATGGGCTGTGAGATGACATCAAACGATTTCATTGATCTGATGACATGCTGGTGACATTGGGAGTCTTTCCTAGCGTGGTTTTTACGATCTTAGGAGCAGTCATTGAGAAGGCCGTCCTAATGCCCTCCCCCATTCCTAGGTACCACTTTCATGTATTCACTTTTAACAATAAAGATTCAGTTTACATAGGAACAAAATGAAGGTCAGTTGTTACCGAGAATGTTCAGGAGGCAGATGAATGGTTATCAGAAGCCAGTGAATTTCTACGAAAAGATGTGGGGCAGATGACTAATGACTGAATGAGAATGTTTTCTCAGTAACAAGCAAGCTGTATTTTTGCTCGATTAACCCATTTTGAAAATGTATTTATATATGGGCATTCTGGAAAGCCAGGGCATAACAGTATCATTACTGTGTTTGTGAACAAAGAAATAAAGTCTACTAAAGTCAGTCTAGAAAAGGTGGCAAAGTTCCTATTATTTTCACAAGCTTCCAATCAACCAAACTCAAATAGAGAAAACAGCACAGCAAACCCAAACCAAATAATAAAAAAAATCCTGAATTGAAGTGTAACAGAATAATATGTAAAAAATATTTTATGTTTGTAATATTAACTTTATTTAGTATTTTATTTGCCTGGTTTAATGGTGAAAGTATAACATTCTCTTAAAATACAGAATTGACAGGAAAAATCCCTACAGTGAAAAGCTCTCTGAATCCTCATATATGACATATGCACAAACTTGATATTGCTTCTCAAACAAGAGTCCTGTAGTCTATTTTTAATTATCATTATTATTATTATTATTTTTACCATACGTAGTTAGCTTTACAACTGTTCGTACCTTAAAAAAAAAAATACTATAACTGCCCTTGCTATGCATTCCCAATAAAGAGCCATAGCAAATTTCCTTGATGCTATTTCCAAACAGCATAGAGGGAATTTTGTTGCATCCAGAAGGCATCATTTCATTGTTCTGCACCAGGCAGCTCTCTCGTTCTTTATCTGGAGCTGTGCAGAAGCTTGGCTCGTGGGCCGCTCTCTGATCTTTTGCAGAAGTGTGTCAGTCATGCGCTGTGGGAGTCTCGGCACTGGAAGTGAACAAGGGCTGACAACACAGCTGTTGTTTCACCTGAGCATGTTCCACAGGTGTTCTGGGACAGCAGAGCATAACGTGTTTTGATTCAGTGAAAGGAGAAAACACGGTTACACATAATGTGCTATCTCATTTTCATATCAGTGCACTTGTCTTTGATGTTGCACTACGAGAACAATCTGCTATACAGCCCCCACATGCAGCTAACACATTTAGAATCCTCTATCTGCAAAGAAAATAGATAATCTTACATTAAGCTGATCTGTTCCTTTATAGGCTAAAGCATCTCGGTGATTAACTTGTGGCACAACAAAATGTCCAACTTCAAAGGATATTAGAAACACATATAGACATATGCGCGCACACACACACACACACACACACACACACACACACACACACACACACACACACACACACACACACACACACACACACACACACACACACACTAGCCCATGCTAAGCATACGGTGAGAAATGAGGGATGAAATGAAAGATCTCTCAGCTATTGACTGTGCTATGTGGGTGTTCTCTCATTGTCTTTCCCGCAGGGGATGCTCTTGTTGTGTTGCGGGGGAAGGTTGAGCTCTGAGATTAATGAAAAGCACCATCTTATTCCACAAAAAAGCCCCATATTCTTCCAATCTACTTAACACCATGAATTCCAGTAGCTTGCTGGTGACTTGGGTTTGTGTGCTCCCATGTGTGCCAAAGCCAGTGTGATTTCCTCTTCATAGATCCCAAAATGGCTACAGGCACTTTGTTTTCTAGCAGTTTGTGCAAACTTGCCACATTTATCACTGGCATGTACAATCGACAGTACTTGTTGCATTCAGTATGGGAAGAAAAAGACTGAAAGAATGAAAATTAAATCTATGGAAGGAATATTGAATATGATCCAGTCACCAAAACAATGAGACCTTTCAGATCCATAGCTCCTCAATGTGACAGAGTAAATGTATTATTGATGCACTAGATCCAAGCATTTGTTCCTTAAAACCCAATCTTTTGCGGTATGCAGTTACTAGCTATGCTGCTACTATATAGAGTCACCCACTTTCAGTAACTTACAGGTTTGTCCTTGTCAGGGACGCAGTGGATCTGGAGCCCATTCCGGGAACACTGCCTATGATGCCGGAATACAAGCTTGATCACACATTATCCTTACTGTATTTATATTTGATATGAGAACTGATACACTTGCACATAAAATGTATATTCTAGTTCTCATTAAATGATAGCTTTACATTACATTAGTTGTATTAAACATTTTATCCACACTCTACCGTAGTATAGTGAACATACGTCCTTATTTTCTCTGACATGCCCTCCTTTTCCTTTAATAAACAAATTTGTACAAGGGTTGTACAAATTTTCTAAATGATGTTGTTAGGTCAATAATGCCAGTCTGTATATATCTTTACACCCTCTCCATGAATTCGTGCCCCTGCTATTCCTTGCCAGCAAGAGAGTTGTAATGTTGTTTTTGTCCTTCTTATGCACTGATATTTAATACATTATACAGTATTTGTACACACTTTATAAGAATTTACTAAGGAATTGCAATAAAAATTCCCTTCCTTTAGTCCTGGTTGAGATCTGTGGGAAGCAGAACGTTTGACCTGTAAACTGGCATTTATGTGTTGGTTGAGAATAAAAGTGCAAGGGATTTAGAAGCCTACATTAAATCTGCAAAGCATAAAGTGTCAGTAAAAGGTGAGAGTTCATCAGCTTAATCCACTGACTACTTTTTGATACCAGGTAAATCATATGATGCAGTGAGTGCTGCTGAGGGCGTTTTTGCATTCCACACCGCTAAGCATCACAATAGCGACAGGTCAATGGATCGCACATCTGCCTTGTTCAAAGAGATATTCCCTGATTCTGAGACAGCGTGAAAAATTTTCAAGCGCTCATGAAAAGACAAAAGCTGTTGTTAACGCTGTACTAGCTCCACATTCTCCTGACATCGCTCTGAAAGCAGTAGAAAACATACTTTACGGTTTGATGTGTCTACTGATGTGTAAAAATAAAACATGGGAAGAGTGAAACCTTTGAAATTTTGTATATATATATATATATATATATATATATATATATATATATATATATATATGTGTGTGTGTGTGTGTGTGTGTGTGTGTGTGTGTGTGGGTGTGTGTGGGTGTGTCTAGCGCTATGTTTTCAATGTATTACATTTGCATTCATATTAATACTATCTTGACTATTTAACACTAATTTCAAAAATATGAATATAGCCACCCTACTAGTTCACTCTCCCTCCTCTGAATAAGTAGCTTCATTAAAGTTAAATCAGTGTACTGTGTTATGTGAATGAATGAAGATGATACATAATCGACTCAATACATACATACATAAATACGTAAAACTATTTTAAGTACGTATAATTTGACCATGTTTCACTTTATTCCAAAGTATATGTTTTACTGATCAAGTCTAAACTTGATTTTCTCAGAAAAACAAACGTGTACGTACATGTTGCTTACTTACATTTCTAGCACAATGTGCTGAATTTAGTGTAACGAGAATTCGGTCATTAAATGCTCTGAAAAACCTAAATAAGATTAAATATTAGAATATTTCATAATGTCCAGAATCCACGAGGATACCTCAGTTTTTTTTTTTTAATTACTTTTCTGTTAAGTTTTGGTTAAGAAAATCTTTCAGCAGAGTGAAACATTTCACTTAGATAAGGTGAGGTGTGCTTATCCTCATGTTCCTCACTCCAGTCTATTGGTGTATCTATATTCTAACACGTATAAATAGCTATAGCACCGATCACACTGGGTAGCATGAGAGGCACACTGAGATCATGGTCGTTTGCTACAACTCTTGATTGTTTTATTGTCTACATTGATGAACCTGGATGCTAACCTGGGCTAATTTGATTCATACACTATATATAGCACACAATCGTTGGCTGGATAAGAGAAGACATCTTCAAGATTTCACGGTTTAAATATAAAAAGAGTACTGAGTTAAAAGATTTTTTTTTTTTCTTGGAATTGCAAATAAAAGTGAAAATATTTGGCAGAGTAACAACTTTACAATCATTCAATCATTTTTCCGTCTCCTTCCGTCTCTCTCTCTCTCGCTCTCTCTCGCTCTCTGATGCTTTAAGATATCATTTCCCCAGCTGATTAGTTAATGAAATCAGCATGGTGATTTTGAAGAATGCGGGATTCAAAATTCACTTCAGGGGCTATACAACATTATCTCTGACAGCATAACCAGCTAACAGCAGAATGGACAAGTGCAGTGCTTCAGAGACATCCCCCAGAGAGTCACTCCAACCTGGCCAGAGAGCTAATGTTTAATTAGCCATGTAAGAATTAGTTACATTCTAATGCACAACTTTTGTTTCATCATATGCTGTTCAAACACCGCGCCATTGTTAAGGTGCAATTATTGTTATAATGAGGAATGTTTTAATCAAATGGAAATGTGGTGATGTGGTGGAGTGACAGAGGGGGCACTGTTTTTTTTGATGCATGTACTAATTTCAAGCTTTTCATCTTCCAATTCTAAGGACAGTAAAATTAATAAAAGAAAGAAAAGAAAATGAATAATCTTAGATTTGTTTTATTTCAAAATTAAAATAGGAAATACTAGATAAATATGATAATTATGATAATTATTTTTTTCTTGTAGATTTTGTGGTTTAATTCTTGTAGTTTTTTTTTCAAGTTTTTTTTTTTTATTAACTCACTAGCATGCCAGAGATTTAAACTATGTCAAAGAGTATTTATCATCAAACAATTAGCAGGGAAGAAGAATAAGCTTTACTGGGTCTGGGCTGTTCTCTCTAAACGTTGCATTCTGTTGCAGGTCACAGCTACTTTGCTCTAATTTTCTCTCTCTCTCTCTCTCTCTCTCTCTCTCTCTCTCTCTCTCTCTCTCTCTCTCTCTCTCTCTCTCTCTCTCTCTCTCTCTCTACCTTTGTATGGTGCTAACAAAAAAAGAACAAATATATTTGGTTGGCTGGCAGCAAACTTGCCTTCAAATTATAAACTATAGTACATGTAGGAAATTGCATGGATGCAGAATTTAAAATTGGAAGCTAGTCAAATGTGGAATAAGAAACCTTTCATCTAAACATTGTTTATGTATGATGGGAGATGTCGATGTTGACAAACAAATTCTTCATATGTACTTTCACATACAATAATATATTCCTGCAATGCTTACAAAGAGTGATGACACATCCGTCATTTCATTTGCATTTCAGTCACTATGATGTTACTACATATTCAGAAATTCTTTTTTTTCTTTTTTCTTTTTCTTTTTCTTTTTTTTAAGAGAGAGAGAGAGCTTGGGCTTGCAATGATAGGAGCCAGTGCACTCAAACAATTTCCTCCCACTCAGTAAGGATCAAAGCCATAACAGCTCCAACCCGAGAAGCCAAAATGAACTTCTTCATCAGAAAATATTCAGTCAGCTTTTCCTTGAGTTGTGTAGTCATCTAGATGTTTAGACCAGTCTGCCAGTCAATGCTGGATAATATGATTTGTAACAGAAAAGACAATTTTTCTTGGTTCTTCCCCCACTGACTTACTGTTACTTGTGTTACTTATGATGTTAAGGTCACATAAAGCATAAGAAGAATGATACAAATGTGAAAGCCAATGGAGGAATTGCAACAAAGATATACATATATATATATATATCAGTGTATATCTACAGATATAGATAGATAGATAGATAGATAGATAGATAGATAGATAGATAGATAGATAGATAGATAGATAGATAGATAGATAGATAGATAGATAGATAGATAAAGTCTGTGATTTATGTGCTCAGTCAGAAACAAATTCAGCAGTTTTGTGTTTTGATATACTTATTTAAGGCGGCAGAATGGCACAGTTTGCCACCTCACAGCTCCAGGCTCCCTGGTTTGATCCTGGGAGCTCAGGTTACTGTCTATGTGGAGATTTGCACATCCTCAGTGTGAGGTTACTTTGTGTTCTCCAGTTTCCTTCCACCTCCTAAAAACATGCCACCTAATGATTTAAATTCCATTTCATTTTATGTTATTTATTCTTATATTCTTTGATTTATAGACAAGGTCACAAAGCAGCTCAACAGAAATATAAAAATTCTGAATAAATATGATGAAATATACAATTTAGATTTAGCACTAATGAGCAAGCCAGAGGCAACAGTAGCAATGTGTACATGGTGCCCCATCCAGTCATCGCGGTTATGTTGTATTCCTACCTTGCGGTCTCAGATACACTACAAGCCAGATGAGGATGAATCTTATATTGAAGATGAATGAATGATTGACTATTTTTGATGAAGATTTCCAGTGAGCGAGATTTGTGACGTTTCAATGATTTTCAATTTCTTTGATGAGTATTTTTTTATGTTAGAGCAATAAGAAATACACTGCTGCTTGTTTTAATTCTATTCTTTTTCTATGTGTCTCCAAAAAATGTTTCATGCCTTTTCAGTACCATATGAAATATTTGTTGTTGTCTGGACTTTTTTATTTATACATTTTTCTAAAGATAGTTGAACTATTTTGTGTAGTTTATCCTGTGGATTATAGTACTGTGTACTACTTTGTAGTCTATAAGATGTTGACTGACAGTCACTGGCTATCTTCAAATGACGGGTGAAGACCTACCTCTTCCTGAAACATTTAAACTAGCACTTTTTCCCTTGTTTGATATGTGTATGTTTAAAAAAAAAACCAACCTCAACAGTTTTAAGTTGATGGAAGTCTGTGACCTAGTGAACCAGAGTAAATGTATTCATCAAGACTTAAAAGCACTTTTGTACATCTCTCAGGATAACGGAACCCACCAAATGCCATAAATGTAATGTAAATGTAAACGTTGACTGGTATTTGAGAAAGGATTCAATATGTAAAAATATAAAAAAAAAATCTGTGTCCAAAAGCCAGTATTGGGAATAACTGAGTCACTCGGAGGTCTTCTTACCATTCTGAATAAGATGAAGAATGTAAGATTCGAGCTGCATATTATTCTGATGGTATCTATTTGCTTCTATACTGAAGTTAGTTGGCAAGGAATTATAATTGAAAGATTGGGGTTAGGGTGGTTATTATGATTCTGAATCCTTTGTAGAAAAAATAGAAATTTGAGAGTATACAGATTTAATCCAGGTAGCAAGGGGTTTGATTAGGGATCACTGAAAATAACATCTTTACTTTCTCCTGGTATCATTGTTGATTAAGCTAGTAACGAATAGACCTGACAGCTCGAAAGATATTCTAAAGCCAAAGTATAATGTGCTGAGTGTTCATAAGGCTAGGGATGGTCTGGCATACAGGTTCAGATAAGTTCATCTTGAGTGGGAGGATATTGGTTTTGATCCAATTTATTGGAGAGTTTGCAGCTTTGCTCTGGGTTGTCACATGTGCTGAGGATGAAAGATTTTGTAGGATAAGAAAATATCCTTTGCATATTGGAGGATTTTGTTGTATTTCTTACATTTCTGCTTGAATTGGACATATTCTGACATATACAGTACCTACAGTATACCCTCAGTTTCCACTTTATTATGCAAACCTGTACACTTACACATTTATTCCGTTATCTAAATGGCCAATCATGTGGCAGCAGCACAATGCAAAAAAAAAAAAAACAAAACAAAAAAAAAAAGAATCACGCAGATACAGATCAAGAGCTTCAATTACTGTTCACATCAAATCCAACTCAGACTGAAGTAAAAGTGCGATCTCTGCAACTTTGATCATGGCACTGCTACGCTCTCTCCACTGCCTTCCTGTAGCTCATCTTCCCTGAGATGTCTGAAGAGTTGTGTCGCTGGCAGTCTTCAAACGACATCTAAAGACCTCTCGCTTCCTGTAATACTAAAATACTTTAAATTGTTTTCTGTTTTTTTCTTCTTCTTCTTAGTAATATTCTTTTTTTTATATAACAGATTTTTTAGACTCATTCTTAGTCTGTGACCTAGTGAACCAGTATCCTGAGGTATTTATTATTACAGAATTCAGAGCACTTCTTCAAGCCTCCATGCCAAATGCTCTACATGTAAATGCATAGATGATGGTAAGAGAAGAACTGGTTTGAGTATTTCATAAACTCCTGACCCAACAGTCTCTAGAGTAAAACATTAAATGAGCAGCAGATCTGTTGGTGGAAACACATGGTCCGTTGAGAGGTCAGAGGGAAATGACCAGATTGGATCAAATAATAACTCTTTACTACCACGATGAGCAGAAAAGCATCTCAGAATGCACAGAACTTCAACCCTGAAGGTGAGTGGGCTACAACATCAGAAGACCACATTGGGCTCCACTTCTGTCAGCAAAGAACAGGATCCAAGAATCTAAGGGGTTTTCACACTGAGCACTTTTGCTGTGTTCTGAATCTGATTGTGAATGTTCCCTGGCACAGCTGGAGCATTGGTCTAGTTTCAGACTCATTTTATTTAATCGAATGAATTTGTGTTCATCACCAGAGGTTTGTAGTAACACTCTACTTTTACTTCATTACATTTACTTGATTAAGATTTTGGATAATTGTACTTTTAAGAGTAGTTTTTGCTGGCCTTACTTATACACTTATTCGAATAAATTTTTAAATACACAAATGTACTACGTTCATTTGCTTTACTCCATTACTGTGAAAAGTTTATGAATGATATGTAGTTTTTCTTGCCCTTCTTTGGCCATTATCTTCCAGATCTGAGTGCACTGAAAATTGAGCGCTTGTCACGTGATTCAGACTCCTGCAGCATGTTGTGAGACTCGAAAACTCATTCTAATTAACATAATATAAAAATCAGAAGTGTTGGGATACGCTGCAGGTGTCTGAAACATGTGACAAAAGAAGAACAAGACAATCTACACATTATTCTCTAAAAGTGAACCGAACTCAGACTACATTTGACAAGTACTTGAAACCGAGGTGCATTTCCTCGTGCGCCTTACAGCTTTCACGTTTTCAATTTTCATGCAAACCATGCTGCTCTGTTTTTGGATAAATAACAGCGTAAAAGTCCTCTGAGGCAATCATGGGCTTAGTCACATTGAAACAAGACAGTTGAAGATTAGAAAGAACAATCACTTGGTCCTGTTCCAGGCTTCCAGTTTAAATGAGTCAGCGGCCATGATAGCTTCAGATTCCTATTCTTGGCTGTCAGGACTGGAACCTGATGTGGTCTTCTGCTGTTGTAGCTCATCCAGATGCACTTCTGGTTGTAAAGAATGCTTATTTGAGTTATTATACTCAAAGCTGCCTGTTCATTCTGCTTTCATCTCTCTCATCAACAACGTGTTTCAGTCTGCAAACCCTCCACAAACAAAATGAGTAAAGTCTACAAACTGTTGTGTGTGAAATTCAAAGGCGATCAGAGCGGAATAATCAGGCTGGTTTGAGCTGACAGGATGTCTATAATGACTCAAATAAGCATTTGAGTCATTATAGACTTTGTCTTTATTCTGATGTTTGATGTGAAGCTTTTGATCCGTATCTGCATGGTGCTTTGCATGGCACTGCTACCACGTGATTGACTGAATTTGCATGTGGACACAAGTCTTCTTAATGAAGTAGATCGTGAGTAAATGAGTTAAGGGCTCAATCTGGTAACACTGTGCTAGTGTAGTATTACTAGTAGTATTAGCCTGATTACCTGGTCTCTTAATATTAATCTTAATATTAATCTACTGAATACATTATTCTCCAAAGCATAATATATTTAAAGAGGTAAATAAAATATATTCAGTTAGCTTTTGTTAGAATATTTTTTCTTTTTTTGGGTGATGTTAAAATTTACCTGGTTTTCAGGTGCCTAGAATATTTATGTCTGTATTGAGAGATAATGGATGATAACAAGAAGGTATGGAGGGGACTTTTAGTGAGTGAGAGAATGAATGAATGAACAAGAGAGTGAATGAGAGCATGACTGATAAAGAGTGAGAGTGTGTGTGTGTGTGTGTGTGTGAGAGAGAGAGGGAGACAGAGAGAGAGAGAGAGAGAGAGAGAGAGAGAGAGAGAGAGAGAGAGAGAGAGAGAGAGAGAGAGAGAGAATAAGTGAGTAAGTTGGTGTTTTGTCCAGTGGGACACTGGTTTCTTCAGTGTATGTGTTCCTTTTGTTGATTTTATTAGATTGATAATGTTGAGAAAGACATTAATATTCATAGAGTATTAGTCATGATGTGATGAATATAGATTTTCAGTAAACATTTTAAATGTATTATTATTATTTCCCTCAGGTTTTGGCACGGTCTTCCCCACTGAGTTCTTGATTACTTTGTTGTTTTTATTCTTCCAATTCCTCCATTTGAGTGAGTCTAGATAATAAATGTATTACTATATTGAAAGTTTTCATGTTCTTAAAAAAAAAACATGTTAGCAAAAAAGTGTGGGTTTTTTTTGTATCTAAATCTTTCATTTTACACCACTCATAAAACCATGTTTTTATGGACTTTGCATTGTGCACTGGGGCAGAGTGATACTGGAAGAGTAAATGGACTTCAACTGTCACAAATTTGGAAGCACTGAAAAATCTAAATTGTCTTATTATGCTTTAGCATTAACATTGCGCTTTACTAGATGAAAATATGCTTTATGGAGAGTAGTGTTCTCATGGCATCCATCAAACCCAGATTTGTTCATCATACTGCCAGATAGTGACACATGATTCATCACTACAGCAAACTCTAGAGTCCACCAGCTAATGTTTAGCACTGCATATAGTGATTTCAGGCTTGCATGCAGCTACTCAGCCATTTCATGATGCTCCCAATGCACAGATCCTTTACTGATGTTGCTTTCAAAGGCAATTGAAACACTGTAGCATGTGATGCAATAGAGGATGACTTTTACAGTATATGTTTGAAGCTTTAGCAATTGTTTTCCCCGCTCTGTGAGTTTGCTTGGTCTATTGCTTTGTGGCTGAGCTGTTGTGGCTCTTAGAAGCTCTCATTTCACAATAATAGCACTTATGGATGACCGGGGCATATCTAACAGGGCAGAAATTTGATGCACTTACTTGTGGAAAAGGTGGCAACCTATGACAATGGGATGTTAATGTCACTGAGTTTTTCAGTATGACACATTCTACTGCCAGTGTTTGTTTACTGCAATCACATGGCTGTTTGCATGATTTTATGCACCTGTTAGCAATGTCTATTCGGCACTGTTTTTGTGTATTGTCTTTTGTGTAATGTCTTGTATTTTTTGTTTGCTCTGTCTTTTTTGTCTTTGGTCTTGCACTGTTTGCACCAGGTTGCACATATGCACATTATGTTGCTAGGACTACTTACAGTAAGTCCATAGCTCTGTCTTTGTTTTACAGTATGTAGCACAATGGACCTGGAGAAACGTTGTCTCATTTCACTGTGTACTGCAACAGCTATATATGGTTGAAATGACAATAAAAGCTTCTTGACTTGACTTGACTTGACTTTACTCATGGCCACAGGACTTTTGGTCCATCGTTAGTTATATATTATATATCATAAACCGTTGGCCTTGAAAAATACACCGTTTCTAACAAGATACTTTCTTTCCTCAGTTAAATGCAGTGTGAATGGTGAAGGACTATTTAATGAATACATTTTAAATATGTATATATATAGATTTTACAATTCAAAACAACAAAATATTTCATCAGGAAAGCAATAATAATTCAAAAAGTACAAGCAGCAGTTAGCTATTGAAATCAAGAGAGGTTTACTTCATATATTTGCCGGACCTCTAAGTATACGGTAAGACTGTAAGATTAAGATCAGAAGGACGGACATCTATGTTACAATGCTAAATTAACTCTTATTAACCCTATTTATGCCCACTCTGTGGAAAAGTGGGCTAAAATAACCCCTGTAGGAGTTCATTTAATGCTGGTAATTGTACTGTGTAGTTTAGACGTACTTTTATACCAACAGGGAAGTGAGGAACCCTGCCATTCTTGTTTCCCCAATGAGAATAAAAGCAGTTGTACTTGGATGGAGTCCTGGCCATGCATGATTTATCACTGCACTGAAGCAAAAAATAAGGTTAGAGTTAGAACTGAAGTCTGCAATGCAGAAGCAGCATTGTTTCTGGATGAACTGTATTATTTGTGAAATGGGTCGATGGTTCATCATGGAATTCACTACCAAATCTCATCAGCGTTTTTAATAACTTTTCCATGGCCACTGTGGGTTTTGTGAGTCATGCAGAGCTTCTTGGGAAAAGCATCATTCCCTAAATCTGATGATGATGTTTTCCTTGTAATCCTTGTCTGGCCATTTAGCTTTGCTCCAGTGCCTTTTTTTCATTCTTTTGACAGACAGTGATAGGTTTGGCATATAAGTCCTCTTTTAAGTCCCTTCTGCAGCATTTCAGGAGTCACCTACTTGTCAGGATGTCAGGCAGCATTATGGAAACCCTCTCGTTCAAGAGCATGAGCTCAGCATGACTAAAGAAGTGGAGCGGAACAGAGGCTGTCACAGTGGCTGGGGAGGGAGCAGACGTCTTAAGTGTCCTGACCTTCCATGGCTTTGGACGGTTCAAAGCACAGGCCCTATACAAGTAGTCATGATGTTGGACAGGAAACTATCTGTCACAAATGATCTTCTTGGCTTTGCACTGATTTGAGGTGAATGCTGCAGTCACGTACCATGTGTATGGTAGGAAGTGGATTACAAGAGCTGGATACAGAATAGAAGAAGGTGGCTACGATTCTTAGTGAAACAGGCAAGAGGACTGATGGGTCATTATGCAGCAGCCCTTGTGATTAATAGCTTCAGCTGACCTTTTTATGGCTTGTTTATCATATTAGATCGCGAAATTGATAATACATTTAAAACTGCTGCACAATTCCCTGTGACTATGTTTATTTATTTATATGAACTCATTAGCACTATAGAAATGTCATGCTGTGATTTTAAGGTGAACCTTAGAGGTGCTGTTCAACATAAACATTTGTAAAGGACTCAACTCTTCAGGGAGAAAACAACCACTGCTAGTGCAATTTTCTTAGACAAGGTGATGACACCCAAGGTTACACCTCCAACTATGCAGCATGGCTTTTGGCTTCCTTTTGGGTCAGTCTCTGTACTAACTGCCAAGGAGTCTGGGAGATTAAAACAGGGATTGAAAAGCCTTGAAGGCTTGGGCAGCAGACTAGAAAAGGCTTTGACATGCAAAGGCTTCCCAAGGGAGCTTCTTGTGGCCTGTAGCTTTATTTAAATAGAGATGGGCCACTTCAGTTCATAGTGCGCTCACAGGAAGGGACCTACAGTGATAGAAGCTAAATGGACTCACCCCATTTTGATTAGGCTTAGCTGCCAAATGGATAATTGCAGTGTTTTAAAGACTTGATTATCCGAGATGACAGCAATAAAACAAAGCTGATTGCTTGTTTCACAGTTATTTAGAAAACACAATCAAGTAAATGAACATGCATTAAATGGTGATAACATAAACATTCTGGCAAGTTTTCTCTCAATAAATTTATGTGACCTAATAGCATGATAGCTAGTAATGAAACAAATATACAGGTCAGTGCTTCCAGCAGTCATTCCACCAGTATAGCTGTCATTTATATCATCTTATTACTTTTTATATTAAACAGCAATAGTCAAAACAAATATTTGTTGTGTTTGTCTCCTCAAATATTGCTCCTTCTGCTCTGTGAATTCTTACGACAGCTCATGTGTGTTTACATACGGTCGTCTTAAGGGCAGCTTTCACTATCCACATCAATTTCAATCAGAAGTACACAGAACTCATGCAGAATAATGAGGCTCATGAGGACACGTTCGGGAGTTATGCATTCACTCACCCTTATTTGATGTTAGTAGTACTTAAATAAGTAAATTAACAAATATATAACTTTTAACTTCCTTTTCTCAGTTAGCAGTGCAAAAAAGAGAGAATTAAGTGAAAACACTAATAATTTCTTGTTTAATACACAAGCCCTGAAGATTAAGTATTGTCCTGAGACCCTTTTTAAATGAACTGATTCCTTGCTTGATTGACTACGTTAATTATTGAGAATAATTATTTATGTATTAATTATACGTTATTAATCCAGCACAGTTATAGAATTAAAAAGATCCCTCTCATTTTTTTCACCTTTGGGGATTATTCAGTGACTAGCCCTCTGTAATTAAATCATATTGCCAGAAGGCATTATCTATATGAAGTATTATAGTACATAATTCATTATTGCAAGTAATCCTGTTTTTTTCTCTGAACCACAACTAAAATTGATCTGAGCCACATTTTCACATCAAACATCAGAATGCTAAAATCTCTGACTTAAACTGTGTCATGTTTGTTGATACCAGGTAAGCTGGTTTGGGTATTTTAGAAACTGCTGATCTCTTGGGATTTTCACACACAATAGTCTTGAGAGTTTAGACTGAATTGTGTAGAAAACAAAAAACATCATTTGAATGGAAGGTCTGCATGCCTTTTGATGAGAATGACCAGACTCTGTAGAAACTCAGATAACTATTCTTTACAATCATGGAGAGTGGAAAGGATCTCAGCATGCACAAAACATCAAATATTGAGGTAAATGAGCTTCAACAACAGAACAGCACATAAAGTCTATAATCAAAGAGATCTCAGCATTTACAAAACATTAAACACTGACATCAAGAATGACACACCCACCACATACACACACACACAGACACACACAGACACACACAGACACACACACACACAGACACACACACACCGACACACACACACACACACACACACAGACACACCCAGCCACACACACACACACACACACACACACACACACACACACACACACACACACACACACACACACATACAAAAACACACACACACACACACACACACACACACACACACACACACACACACACACACACACACACACACACACACACACACACACACACACACACACAATACTGGAGTGGAATACAGGTGTGGAAACAAATGTGGTCTTTTGCTGTTATAGTCCAACTTTGAAGTATCTGAATACTAAGACCTCTTTGATTGCGGCATGGACACAAGTCTCAGAAATCACACTTTTTCTTCATTCTAATGTTTGATGTGAACATTATCTGAAGCTCCTCGCCTGTATCAGCATGTTTTGCAGATAACTGCATGAATGTATAGGTGTACAGGTGTTCCTAATAAAGTGAATGGCGAGAGATACTACTAATACTAGCCAGCTAAAAGGTTAGTTCTCCTTTAAGCTTTGTTCTCCGGTTCCTGTGAAAGGTAGGAGGTTTAGAGATGCTCCCTGGAATCTATCTTGGTATATATTAATGGACTCATTTCACACTTCTATGTTTTGCTGCCAGTAGCCTTCTCACATTTGCTTCCAGGTCAACGATCACAATGCAGTCAAAAAAGAGCCAAATGGAATCATATATTGTTTATGAGAAAAACTGCAGACAGCAGTGAAATCAAAGAGACAGCTTGAAGTATCAGTACAGGTAGAGGTTTTGGTTCAAATAATCTTCAGCCACAGTAAATAGAAGCAATCAAAGCTACTCCATCAGACTCCTGCAGCAACCTGCTGCTTGAGTTTAACCTCAACATTTTGTGGTTCTTCTTTCTTATCAAGTAGAATAGTTCTGACTACCACCTTCTTGTAGACAAAAACTCTCATCATCGTCACAGCTCAGAATTAACAAATGCTAATAGTAGAAAAAAGTTGCTATCAGAGATCTTTTCTTGCTAAACTTTTTTTTAACTTTTGCAATTTGATTCGCTTTTCCACAATTCTGGACACATCTTTGAATTTCAGACTTGGCAATGTAAAATCTTTCTATCTTCCTGAAGGTGATTACAATGCTGTATGGCTTAGCAGAAATCGTTTTATTCTGCAGCTACATACTTTTTGTGAAATAGTTACAGTCCACCAAACAATATGTTTCCTTTCTGGGCTTTTGCAGATTAAAACTAGTAGCTCGAAAGTGAAAATGTCAAAGTACCACACAATAACACTGCATTAAGAGCAACATTTATGCATGTTTACATTTTTTTTTATTATTTACCCAACACAAATGGTCTTGGTTGACCAAGATGAATTACATGAATGTGTGTTATGCTGTAATAAAAAATTTTAAGATGTGAATGAAATGGATTAGTTTCAATATGAATGCTATATTCTCTGATAGATCTGAAAGTGTTATGAACACCAGACGGTGAATAATTATTTGCATTTGCATGTCCTCTCTAATAGCCAGCCAAATTAACTGACAATAGAGATCAAGACTCTCCAAAAAGAAATTGCTTGCTACTGATTTTTAAAATGGCCTTGTTTTTATGTACAAGGTAGTAAATGTGGCTGAGTAAATAACCATCATTTCCCCCCCTATGGCTCATCCTGTGAGCAGAAGATCCATATGTAAGGTGGGAACTTGTTTGACATACAATACCAAAGGTTTTTTTGCACACCTGGAGTCTATGTTTTATTATATTTTAATGACTTGTTTCCACAGACCGAACATAATGTTAAAGAATAACAATTAAATAAAGAATCCCAAAGCCTTGTGGAACTTATTAACGGCTTGCTCTCGGATCCTAATGGATCTCTAAATGAGTGCTTTATTAAAGACAGCCTTATTTAGAGTGTAAAACCACACAGAACACAGTTAAAACTCATAGAGGGCACTGGTTTTAAATGTAAACCTAAATATGTGGTGTGCTACAAAAAAACATTATTGCTGTAAGATTTATAAAGTCTGAATTAAATCTAAAAAAAAAGATATTTAAAAAATCTCATTTCTTGTATTTCTCAATTCACAATTTAATTAATGTATTATTAAAAAATGTAATTAATTACAATTGAGGTTGTTAAAACTAAAATGTTCAAGTATACATGCCAAATAAGGGGTAATTCAAGGAATACGCAAAAATAAGGCTTGTTAATGTCAGTGCGACTGAGTGTAAACTTCACAATGGGTGTGTTGTTTGCTATGGCTGTGAGTGCAGGGGAGCAGGAACAGGTGTTTGTGATTACAATGAAGGTGACAAACTGTGTTCTCTGAGGTGCAGCTAAATTTGTAGACTGCGGTGCTTGTTGGGAATTGAAGTTTGCAGACCTGATTATAGAGTTAACAAAGTTGGGGTCTTTATTATAGCCACATAAACATTAGAACTCAGTGGAATTATTTTATTCGCATTTCCCAAACTGAGGATTGTGGGGTACAAGGGCAGCCATGATACAGCACCTCTGGAGCAGTTACAATTGCCCAAAAGTGGCAGCTTAGCAGTGCTGGGGCTTGAACCCTGACCTTCCAATCAACAACCAGAGCCTTAACCACTTGAGCCGCCACTGCCCCTTATGTGTAAAACTCGGTGTGAAACTCAGTGCAAATCAGAAATCTGTGTTCATTCATTCGATCTGGAGCCCATTCCAGGAACACTGTGTTCACTGAGCGAATACACACTGGATGGGATACCAGTCCAGCAAAAGGATGTGGAACATAATGTACATTTTAAATTAGAATATAGAGTCTAAACACAAGAAGACTGTAGTGTTTGTTCATAAAGCAGGTTTGGCAAAATTAGGTCATCTGAAATCTGTGGGATTTTTAAGGTTTACTTATATATAATATATAAACTGTTGTGCTCAAAGGTTTGCATACATTGGGAGAATTTGTAAGAGGTGTACCATTTTTATTTTAAAGAAAACATGAGTGTGAAGGCAAAACAATTTTTTTTTTCCTTACAGGACTTGAGTTAATATGTAAGGTATAGCAGAATGGCACAATCAAACAAAACACAACAAAAAAGAAAATGAGGAAATAATCCCTTTACATGTTTACATACCTTTAGTTATTAATATCATGCATTGTCCCTTTAGCATTAATGATGGCATGCAGTCTTTTGTAATAATTGTGCATGAGGTCCTTAATTCTCTCAGGTGGTATAGCTGCTCATTCTTCTTGGCAAAATGCCTCCAGTTCCTGTAAATTTTTTGGTTGTCTTGCACAAACTGCACGTTTGAAATTTTGCCAAAGTGGCAAATATCAATGATATTGAGGTCAGGAGACTCTGATGGCCTCCAGAACCTTCAACTTTTTCCACTGTAGCCATTGGAGGGTCGTTGGGTCATGTGCAGCTTTCATGCTGTAGAATGCTAATTGTCTGCTAGTATTTTCTGGTAACATGCTGCATTCAACTTGCCATCAGTTTTTACTAATTTCCCTGTGCCACTGGAGCTCCAGCACCAATATAATAAGAGATCCACCACCATGCTGTACAGTGGGGATGGTGTACTTTTTACCATAGGCCTTGTTGTATGTCCTCTCCAAACATAGTCTTTATGGTTGTGACTATAAAGTTCAGTTTTGGTCTCATTACTCAAAATGACTCCAGAAGCTGTGAGGCTTGTCTAGGTGCTGTCGGTGTACTGGAGGCATGGGCTCAGTAATGACTTTCTCCTGGAAAAAGAAGTGAAACGCAGGTCATTTGTGCTCAAGTACCTCCTTATTGTGCTCCATGAAACAACACCACTTTTTTCCAGAGCAGTCTGTATGTCTTTTGCAGTTGTTTATAGCTTTTTCATTGCATCCTGAGCAATTCTTCTGGCTGTAGTGGGTGAAATCTTTCTACCTGACCGTGGCTTAGTACCAACAGACCCTCTTGTTTTCTACCTCTTTATCAGAGTTTGAACAGTACTGACTGGCATTTTAAAGTGTTGAGAGATCTTTTTATATCCTTTTTCTGCTTTATAAAACTCTTCCTTATTACGCAGGTCCATTAGCATTTTCTTTGTCTTCCCCATGGAGCAGTATCCAGCCAAGTCAGTGCATCACCTTATGAGCTGAGAAACTCACTGACTATTTATGCACATAGACTAATTAAAATTACAATGAGTCACAGGTGCGGAAATGTCCCTTTAATAGCCATTTAAACCCCTGTGTTCTGTATCAGCCTGTGTGTTTACAATGTGGCCAAATGTTCAAGGATATGTAAACTTTTGATCAGGGTTGTTTAGATTATATCGGTTTTCATTAGGTTTTAAAAAGGAGTCAAACGGATATGCGATAATTAATGACTTCACGTGACCACTATCCTTAAATTATAGACAATTCTTTTGCATTATCAGTCAAATTTTCCAAATAAATGACAATGTTTACAATTTCTTTCAGGGTATGCAAACTTTTGAGCACAACTGTATACGTATATACAGTAAAATATATGGAGATGAAAGGATGTATATCAACAGAAAAAAATTCCAAACCCCCATTTTTTGACCATTGACCTTTAAAATGGAGTGAAGATAAGCTTTATATGATGTTTCAGCAGATGCTGAAATGTGTATGATACCATCAATCCCCATGTCAACAAACAAACTCCCTATTGGGATCCATAACCTCAATACTATACTCTCAATTTGCAAATAATGAAAATGTTTGTTCTGCAGAAGCTCCAAAAAAAGTGAGTTTTATATATATAGTTATATTTTAATATTTTGTATTATTGTATCATAAAATGTTATTTATCTGGAAGGCTGACTCTAATGCTGATATATTCTAGAATGAATAGAAGTCTTCTTCAGAAACCTTTTAAAAAAGCTGTCTTAATGCATGAAGGTTGAATCTTTAGTTCTGCTTTTATTGGTACATAAAACATATAATTTGATATAATGTACAGAATATGTAAGCTTTGGGCTAGAGAAGTTGTCATATCGGTGTCATTGAATAAAACACAGTTAGAGAACAGCAAGCATAATTATCCGGTTGCACTGTCATGAGATTCACACGCACTAAAATTTAATGTCCATGTTCAAAAAGCCTACTGTATAGATTTCTGTATAGTCTTTTTTGTTTCTCATTACTTACTGATTGTGACATAGATTGTAGTAAGTTTGAATTAATTTAATCTATAATGCCTTGTACTGTATGGCACAGACATCACAGCGCATATCATGCTCTCAGATCTGAGGATGGTGATAAGGAAAGAATAAAAGCTAATTACATTTTACAAGGATCATATAGTGATTTTTTTTTTTTATATGACCAAATTTTCATTTATACAGTATGACCAAATTGCCCAGCAATATACATTTCAGTGCATTAAAAATGTATTGCTACTTCCTACATAAATCTCGGGAAAACTCTTATGTTCAAGAATTTTAATGCTTTTTTTATTCCTTTTCTTCTTCCATGAAGAGAGTTTGCTTTACAGCATGACATGATACACTTTTCTCAGTCCGTATAATGATTTAGTTGGAGAAACGGAGAAAACTGCATATTCATTTTTGACAAGGGACCGGATCCTCTGCAGCCACCGTGGCAGACGTTAAATTACACCACGCAGATCCAGTTGAGTGCACTGATCAGACCTTTATTAGACATAATACATACTATAAATCCATGTGGATTTTTTTTTGCAAAAATATCACCCTCAAGGAGCACCAGAGTTATCATTTAATTAGAAAGCAATTAACAAAAACTGTGACAGAGGAAAGCAGTAGAAAATAATGAGAACACATAAGGCAAAGGTTAATGGGACACAATTATGTAGGCAGAGAGAGACAACTGTCAGATTTACTGTCTCGAAAGTAGTGGGAACATTCAGGTTGGGTGTGTGTACCAGTGTTTTTAAATCAGAGATGCAAAAACATGATTAAAAGAAGGTCAATTATGTAAGGTCGGAATTCTCCCTAAAAAGATAAAAGCAAAGACTTGGAAGAAGTCCTTTAGAGACAATGTTGATTGGGTGCAAGCAGAAGACTGATTAAGGCAATCAGACATTATAAGAATAGTGAAAGCTTTTTCATTTTTTATCTTTCAGAACAGGAAAAAGCTAGTTCAAAGCATCTGTTCATTTTTGCTGGTAAATTTTATTATTTGACAAGCACAAACCACAGACCACAAAGTCCCACATAAAAATTTGTAGGTAGAGTAAATTTGCCTCTTGAATTCTGACTGCTGGTGGAAATGGAAGGCCATATTTAGACAAATCAATAATAGTTGGGACAGGTATTCAGAAAGATCACACAGATGACTGATATCTGGGATTCAATAAACAGATAAAATAACGGGCAGAGAAAAGGCAAATCTCTGTAGTGGTGTAGGAATGTAATCATTGTACTGGTAAATTCTTCTACACTGCAGGTAGTTCATCAGAATGAGTTGCGGCTGAGGTGCATAACCGCTATTGATTCCCTTTTACTTTCTTCTGGCCGGATTTTGTTGTTACAAATGTAAATTATCCATTAGAAAGGTTTGGCCGTGTGAAAGGGTGATTCCTGCTACAATGCTCATCTTAAATGCAACCAACAGGAGGATAGCATAGATCCTTACACCACAAATCTTATAAGAAATGTTCATGAATGTTCATATTCAATACTATAACATTGCCAGCCTACTTGCCTGGCCACTTGAACACTGAGCAAGCATGCTAATTTAAAGCTTTTAATTACTCTCCGCAAAACAATTCTATTATTATATCACAGGCCAGTTTCTGTTTATGAGCCCAGAGCATTATACTGATTGATAACATCAGCAGATGCAGTATTATTTTTTTAATTAGAGGTCTATCTTTATAGATTTTGGCCAAGATTTATTGGCCATCATTTGGATCATGTTGTCCAGTGTGACAAGTATTACTCTTAGAAGACTACAGAGTGTGAAACGGGTCCGGTCCAGTTAAGCAAAACTGTAAATACACCATACTATTCCTCCAAACAAAAGACAGTTGAATATAACATCACATATCACAAAGCTGAACTGGAACTTGCCTGCAATACACTGTACTCCCTTGATATCCAAACAGTCAAATCTTACAAATTAAAGCTGAAGCTCAGCTACTAGATGCACTCATGTTCTCTATAGGGGAGTTAATGAACCTGTTCCTGATGGGCCTTGAGTTTGTTCACATTTTTCTCTTTACAATTTTTCTGCTCCCTCTGCTCCCGAGGCAGATAATGAGGTTCCACAGAATGCTGAGTATGGAGCTCAGGTATGCTAGAACCTGGAACAGAAGAAAAATCTGGTCAGACCAAAGATTATTCAGAAGGGGGATTACATCTCTATGCTCTAAGGAGCTCACCAGAAGTAATAGCCAAAAGCAGGAAGATAAGCTTTTAAACCTCCGGATCTCCTGATTTGCTTTAAATGTATCAAAAATAGGCTGCAAAATAGAAGATAATCACTCAGAAGTGTTTGTTTAAAGCAATATTTGCTGTGGAAAGCATTCAAATGCTATCTGTGAAAGTCTCTTATACACAGAGTACAGGCTCCTGACAGAACGACTGCTATTACAGGAGGATGAGAAGGCAAAGGCACAGGTGAAGACTCGCAGATGTAGACACACACAGAGAATAGTCGAGTTTTTTCATAATACATGTCTAGGTTTTGGTTGGGCAAGAGAATCTCTGAAATCTCTGAATTCTGTCACAGTCTTGCTCATGGCAGTTTGCTGGCAGCAACCAATGAGATATTTAATTGGTGATTCTGAGCCATGCTGCCTTGAAAGGACACTATAGCTCCACATCGGAGATGGTGCAACCTGAATGTAACATGAACTTTGCTCTGAGGAACATTTATGAATTGAATTTTACAGAAATTTCTTCAGTGTCTCCAGATCCAGTACAAGAAACAATGTTTCATGACATTTTCTTGTGGGTGCAGACCCATCAGTAGCCTGGAGATCTAAGACAAGCAGAGTTCGGGTCTAGGGTATTAGTTTTTATTCATAGTTTTACAAGAAGATAAGTAACCAAAGAAAAAAAAACCCTAACACTATTCCAACATTTCCCAAATGTTCTATCTTAGTTTGTATTAATGTACTTGCCTAGCTAATGTACTGTACCAAAGGTTACATTTTTTATGGGCTACCAATACCTAAGCCTGGGCAAGCATATTGGACCTTCCACTTTCCCAGTGGTTTATTTAGCCTAAAATGAATTATAGAATGTGATAAACAGTACATTTTAAGAATAAATAATATTTAAATTATATTAAAATTTATATCTAAATAATATTATAAATTAGAACATACATGGTTAAGTAATATTTGATTTCTCCTACTGAACAAAATAGTCAAATATGCAGAGATATGAAGCTTATATAAGGGTCATGGAAAATATGCAATATCTCTCTTATTACAGTGTAACAAGTTTTAAAATGAGGGATTTGGATGGTGATGTTTCCAAATCATCTTTGAGTCACTGTAGAAGGCCTTTTAGAACAGCTCAACTTGAACCTTGAACTTTCTTCATAGTTTCACATGGCAAGGTGTGTTTCATTGTTGCCAGCGACTCTGGAAGTACAATAAGCTAACAGTTGTTATGACGTTCTAATGTAAAGTGTCTCAATCTTTTTGACAATGAATACACACACACACACACACACACACACACACACACACACACACACACACACACACACACACACACACACACACACACACAGGCACAAACACACACTTTACTAAAAGGCAGCATTCAGGAGGCTACTTGACATAGAAATAGCCATAAGCTGGCATAAACTTTAAGCATAAATAAAAGCATAGATTTTCTCCCATATCACATACACATAATTTCTGACAAAACATCCTAGATTTTAGTCAATCCAATGACATATTTCCATAACAATTATTTTATTTTAGTCATATGATGACTAAAAGAGATTATAGATCGATTAAGCAAATTGATTGATGTCTTTTGGAATAAGCCTTCAAAACATTAATGTACACTTAAGTTAGTGGTAATATTAGGCTTATGCAGTTGTCCATACTCCTCAAGTTAAATGTTACCATATGTTTTCATTTGCCATTACAAAGTAATATGATAGGTGTGAGACAGTGTGAGTAGTATGTCTATAGTAGGATATGTTATACTATCATAATCAATATGAACATTAAGTAGTTGTAGGTATTTAGATCTAACATTCTATACAACAGGATTTATCAAGGTGAACGGGAAAGAAGTAATTATGCACTTGTTTACACCACCATCATTAATGATATCTGAGTCATCACTGTGTGACTTAACTAATCTCAGAGATGTTACACAGGTCTAATTCCTTCACTGTGTTCTGGTTCATTAACTGAGCTCTCCATGAACATACCATTAAAAAGGAGTCAACAAGAGATCTGTGTTGTGTTGATCGAGAAAAAATCTGCATGGAGCCATTTGTCAAAAGCATGCAGATAAGAAGAAAAACAAAACAAAACATAAAAAAAGCTTAGTGTGCGGTGGCAAAGCAAGTGACAAGGAAAATTTTATCATGCGGGAAAATTGTATTGTTCATGGCCTGTGCAGGGATGATGGGCAGTTGTATGCTTGAAATGATGTGTCCATAAAGACTGCACTATGGTTATAGCATGAGGAGGAGTGTATAACTTGTACTTACTGTGTGACATCATGTGAATTTAGTTTACATGCAAAAATAAATGAGTTAATTGAAACAGTCACATGAAAAAACATACTTTTCACATGGTAAAAAAATGTAAAGAGTGTGTGAAAATTTCTACAAAACACATGTGAATCATATAATTATAACATTTGAAGTTGTGTGAACTGACTGTACGGTATTGATTTGTTTGGATTAGTGGTAGACGTGGATGATAAACCTCTGAGTCATTCAGGCTCTGATACTGATCGCTTTTCCATAAAAAAGTGTTTTAATCCTTATGTTATATATATCTAATAATTTTATTAGTCATGACATCAGGTATACATTCATGTTATTTAATTGTTAATCACCCAATAATTGTTAATCCTTATTTAATCACCCAATCATGTGGGAGCAGGACAATACAAAAATCATGCAGATAAAGGTCAAGAAATGAAGTTAATGTTCACAACATACATCCGAATAAAGTGTGATTTCTGAGACTTTAACTGTGGGATTGATGCTGGTACTGCATGGGCTGGTTTGAGTATTTCAGAAACGGCTTATTCCCTGTTAATTTCACACACAGCAGTCTCTAGAATTTACACAGAATGGTGTGAAAACAAAAAGACTGACAGTTCTGTGGGTGGAAACACCTTGTTGGAATATGAACAGATTGGTTTGAGATGCTATGGAGGCTATAGTAATTCTAAGGCTATGGTTCCACTCCTGTCAGCCAGGAACAAAAATCTTAATCTATTGTGGGCACAGATTCACCCAAACTGGACAGTTGAAAATTAAAATAAAAAAATAAAAATACAAACAAACAAACAAACAAACAAACAAACAAACAACAACAACAACAACAACAACAACAACAACAATAATAATAATAATAATAATAATAATAATAATAATAATAATCATTATCATCATCATCATCATCATCATCATCATCATCATCATCTGGGCTTTTTCTGGTATTCAGCTGTACAGTTCCAGCGAGCCTGTACTCAGGATAGTATCAGATTTTTATTCTGAATGTTCCGCTCTTGTAGCTCATCCACCTCAAGGTTTGCTTTGTTGTGTGTTCTGAGATGCTGTTCTGCTCACTGCAGTTGTAGGGAGTGCTTCATTGAGTTACTTCCTGTCAGCTCAGAGCAGTCTACTCATTTCCCCTCTGATCTCTTCAATTCAATTCCATTTAATTCAATTTTATTTGTATAGCACTTTTAACGACTGACATTGTCTCAAAGCAACTTTACAGAACATTTAATTTTTATGTAGATTTGTTTGCATTTATCCCTATTTATTCCTATTTATCCCTAATGAGCAAGTGAGGCCACTGTGGTAAGAAATAAATAGATGGTATGAGGAACCAGACTCAAAAGCGAACCCATCCTCATTTGTGTGACACCAGAGAGTGTGAATTACCATAAACACCAGAGTTATATTATAAATAATGTCCTTTCTACAGTCATATACAGTCAATTGGAATCCAGGAGCTCATGAGCAATTCATAAATTAGCTCATCATCTGAGTTCATTATAGATTCAACACCAGCTCTTCTGCGCTGAAGCCTTCAAACGCTCAATGATGGAGATACAGCATATGCAGAATGTTATTTTGTGTATGGATTAAGAAGTGGTTCTCCTCAAAGTCCTTGTGGGGTTGGCAGCCTCTCGTCAAATGTCCAAAATCTTCATAAAACAGAATCCAACTGGAGCTGGTACATCTCTAGATGCCTCGGGATCCTCACGGGGTTGGCCTATTCTCTTTGAAGGTCCGAAATATTCATGAAGCAGAACACAACTGGAGCTGGCACAATCTTTATATGCCTTGGGATGAGTAGAAAAAGAGAAGCAAGTGGAGAGGAATTAGCTGCTTTTCATAATATTAGCAAGCATGAGATGATAATATTCATTTGATCATATGTACTGGAACAGAAGATTATGGGATGTATGTCTATACTGTACCTGGCTAAAGAGATATGCATTTATTCTACATTTTAACTGGGAACAGGTGTCTATAATTGATTCTAAAATTAACAGGTAGCCATTGTTGTGATGATAATATTGGCGTTATATGATCATATTTTCTTGACCTGGTAAGAACTCTGGCAGCTGCGTTTTTGGACTAACTGTAGCTTGTTTATTGAAGATGCAGGACAACCACCTAGTAATGCATTAAAATAGTTCAGTCTGGAGGTCATGAATGCATGAACTAGCTTCTCAGCATCAGAAATGGGTAGGATGTTTTTTAGCTTGGCAATATTTCTAAGGTGGAAGAAGGTTGTTTTTGTAATATGGGTGATTTCCAAAAGAAAAGATGCTGTCAGGTCTTTTACTGTGGAGCTAGTAATCACAGTACATCTGTTGTAATGGAAATTGAATTGTGAGAGTTTCTGTGTACTGGTTTTTGGACCGATAAGTAATATCTCTTTCTTATCAGAATTTAACCATAGGAAATTACAGGTCATCTTATCTTTAACACGCTCAGTTAACCTAGACAACTCATCTGGTTTTGATGATATATATAACTGGGTATCATCGCATTGGAGTGGAAACTAATCTCATGCTTTCTGATGATGTTTCCCAAGTGAAGCAGAGGTCTAAATCTAATCCTTGAAGGACCCCTATTTCACTGATCTCTCTCATCAGCAAGGTGATTCAGCCTCCATTCATTAGGTGCATTTTATTTTTATTATTATTTTGATACATCCATATAAAATAAGAGGTTGTCTGATCAGGAAAATTGCAACATCCTTACAAAGTGCCACTCAGCCCACAACCAGAGGTACAAATATCATGCTGGATTTCCCCAATTGTAATAACAGCCTGTACATAATCCAGTAAATTGTGACCCTCATTGTCTGCTTCTCTAAAATAGATTGTAGCCAGTTACCACATACAGTTTAGGATATTTTGCAGACCTAATTAAATTCATCCTTATAAATATTTAGAGATTAATTTAGTAAATTTCCATGTCAACATATATTATGGATGACCAGATGGATAGCCATAGCACATGGGATTCAGTGAGCAAGGAGTATTGTATGATGTTTGCTCTGACATTTAACCCCACAAATTTCCATGTAAATCTAAAAAGGTAATATTAGCTATAGAAATAGATACGCTTTATATGCACTATTACAATATCAATTCAATTCAATTCACTTTTATTTGTATAGCACCTTAAACAATGGACATTGTCTCAAAGCAGCTTTACAGAACAAACAAAATATAGTACAAAATGTTCAAGATTAATATTGACTTATATTTATATGTGTTTGTATTTATCCCCAATGAACAAGTCTGAGGCAACTGTAGCAAGGAAAAACTACAGTACTTTAGATGCAAGACAATGAAACCTTAAGACTTATACCTGACTCAAGAGGGAACCCATGCTCATTTGGGTGACACTGGAGGGTGTGATTATAAATTGTTATAAACACATCGGAGAGTGTTATTATAAATAATAACTAATCCTCATGCTAATCCTAAATGCTAATCCTCATGCAAATTCCCTCACTGAACATGTAATAAACAATAAGATTCATACAGCATTTTTAGACGCATGCACTATTTGAACAGTTTTATGCATTAAATCTCATTAAATATTTTATTTTATTGATGCATTTACTTATTAAGACATGTCCTGAAAAAAGGAAGAGATTCTGAATCCAAGTCAGCACTAGCATGAACCCTGACACCTTTCTTTTCATCCAGATACCCTAAGGCAAGCCTGCACCACTTTGGTGTTTGCTATGTGTATGTACACTATGTGACTGATGCAGGTCTTTAATATAAGCAATCCTGAGCCACAAGTGAAACCAGGCGCCCAGCCGTGCCAGCATAGGCCTCTCACAGAGCTAGAGATGTTAGTAAAACAGTGAGCTGAGCTTTATAAATGTGATTCTCACAAGTTTGCCTTTTTTCAGGTACAGTACAAACTTCAAAAGGTTTCCGAAATTGTTTTGGGGCCCTTACAGCAATCATATGTGATGCTGTTTGGGAATAATGGCATCTGTGCTCATAGGGTGAGTTATGTTTCTATGTGATCATAGGAATAGCCCTCACCTGTGTAGGTATAATGTACAAATGTAGAAAATATAGGTTATTTAATTTCAAAATGAGCCTAAGGTGGCTTTTACTCTGTTGAACAAATTGCCTTTAGCTGCCTAGCTAACTTCATGCAGCAAGGTGTGATAATGAAAAGTAAAAAATGAGAAATAGAAGGAGAGCTTTTATTGTCGAGGAACAATGGCTGGGGGCAGTGAAAAATCAGTACTCTTCCGAGAGAATTGGCAAGTATGGTTCCACTATTCGCTGGCATCAAATAACTCATTTATAGTAGAAACCCCTGCCAACTCGCCACCGCAGTAGGCTTCTGTAGACTAAGAGCTCCTGCACCATTTCACAGCTACTCTAGTAATGTGATTAATGAGTGTAGCTTTTTAAACCTATCTGGACATGGCAGTGAAGCAACCAAGCACACACACATTACATTCAATCAGTCATATAAAAATCGTTGTTTTAATCATGAAGATGGCTTTTGACTGAAATAGATTCTAATGATTTTCCTACAATGGCTTAATTTTGCACTCAAGTGTCCTTCAGTGAACAGCTAATAAATTAAACAAAATAGACTTCATGTTAAATCACACATTATGTAGAATTTCCTGGCTACATAATGGCACTTTTGACCGTAAAGAACAAAGGTATAGAAGGGAAATTATTTTTAATGTACCTATCTGCTGTCATCCAGATGAGGATGGGTTTCCTCTTGAGTCCTCTCAAGAATTATTCCAATCATTTCAAAGAGTCACATTTGGCCTGTTCATAAGGTAAATTGCTAAATTTCACATTTCAAATTTACATTTCTGTAACTCTGCATTGTGATTATGTCCATTTTTAGTAGAGTAGAGCGAGAATCAGGCAAACCCAGTTTGCCTATCTGTATGTTTCAAGTGAACAATGATGGAACAAGTGAAACTTCACACAGACTGTATCCCTAGTTCAGGTCACCAGTGACCTTGTATTTGTGAAGTGGCAACACAACCTGCTGTGCCTGCACAAATAACAGCCTTATCTAAGTTAAGCTACTTACAAAAATAGAAATATGCACTCTGACATTTTTGGCATGCACAGAAAAGTCCTCTTTGTCCTTTCTAACCAATTTCACAACATGTTTACACTGCTGATACAGTAATTACAGTATATATCTGCTGATGAAGTGTAAAATTGGCATTTGTAATAATAGAATTTGACGTTGATTATCAAACTATATGTAGTTTATAGACTACATAAACTACATAAATATTATAGACTACATAAACTACAAACCCCCCCCCGAAACAAGCCTTGCGTTTAATGTGCTTTATGAAGTTTCGTGAGCTAATGAGCTGTGTCGGGAACATACTTTGAATTAAAGGTGATTGGCATTCATCAACATACTCGACACAAGTACTAAAAAAACGGTGTTTTCAATAAACTTGGCTTCCGCAACATCGGGAAGAATATTTTCCTGGTTTTCCTGGATGATAAATCCAGATCTATTTTTCTTGGTCATGTTTTCAATCATTCAGACTTATTGTCTATACAAATTAATAAGAAATATACTATATTTTTTTTTTCCTAAGGAAGACTAAATAAAAGCTGTTTGTTTATGAAAGCTCTGTAGGAGTTCACATCATGGTTTATTTATGGACTACTGCTGAGAGAACAAATCAGAAAGTGTGTGAAAAGGTGATGAACTGCATCAGGTGAAGAGTGCATGTAGACAAAGCAGCACTCTTCCAAAAGGAATGGTCATTATGTATGCCAAAGAAGTGCATTAGTTTTTTGAAGAAAATAATTTCACAGTTTGACACAGGCTCTGGTGAATTCTAATAGCAATAATTATGCATGATCAGCCGTGGCATGTTTTGTGCTCAGGCGGTCAACCTTGCATGCAAGCACATTAAATAGTATTTCCATAAATGAGCTGTGTCAAGCGACTGACCTAAAGAGGGCAACTTATGGTCATAATGAAGAGCCAGGGCTTGTGGTGGTTATTTATTCAGCTATGTGTTTATTGAGTAATGAATAAGGAGAGACTCAGGAGAATGCCCACCTTTTTACCTGCTAGCCGGTAACTTTTCTGACATCCACAGGCTATTATCTCCCCTCATGCATCTAGTTAGATTCTCTTCTTTCCTCTAGAGTGTTTGAAAATGGGTCAGGATCTGCTCCTGTTTGCTTATGTATTCTCTGTACTGCATATACCTAATTTTAATTGCTTCCTGCAGTCGTCAGGTTTAAGATTGAAAGAATGAGGCGGGCTTCTGGACAGCAAGTGCTTTTAGAGAGCAGCTGATTATCATAGAAGCTTTTTGTTTTACGATTTGCCGTTGCTGCTCGTGTAAAGCTTCTAGCAGGAACTGAAAAGCTAATGTCTCTGAAATAACCTGGGCTTTTTATTTTTCATGTACTGTGCACTGTGCTATTTTAATTCTGGCCAGTTCAGATGCTGATGTTTGGACAAGCAGCCCTGTCAGAGAGAGAGAGAGAGAGAGTGTTCAGCTGAAGGAGTTCTCTGGAGGTTGCACTCCTTTTCTGTTTTCAGAGCTAAGGGAAATCAAACAAGAGCTCAGAGACAGATGATGCATTATATCATGATAATATCATGTTCCTTTTCTGAACAACAACTATATTCCCCAAGACAAGCAAGGGGGAGATTTAATCTTTGTCCTCACTACTAGACTCGTAGCAACTGATAAATTAAACATATGGTTCATTCAAGAGTCATTCTATCATTTGGAAAGAAAAGAAAATGCAATTTGTGTGTGTGTGTGTGTATTTATTTTTTGTTAAATTGAAATGAACTTAAAGCTTTTTCAAATGACATGTTTTCATTTTATTATACAGTTTTTTCTTTATACAGCACAATAAAGCACCCAAATCTAATGTTACACTTTAAAAATGAATAAAACGTGAAAAGAAAAGTAAAATACTTCTACAACATCTGTAAGGTACTTGCTTGATAAAACACTGCCAGATGTTTACCTTGTAGTTTGTCTTCAAACACATTTCTAATATAATAGAACTGTGTAGGTTTAAGGGGTTGAAGTTCTTTACATTGCAAATCCTGTTAATAAAAATTGCAAGGCAATTGTAGACCATTAATAAACAAATAGAACTGTTGGGTATTAAACGGGTGGACGGCGATGGTGGCTTAGTGGTTAGCATGTTCTCCTCCCGCCTCCGCCTTGTGTGTTTGGAGTTTGCATGTTCTCCCCATGCCTCGGGGGTTTCCTCCGGGTACTCCGGTTTCCTCCCCCGGTCCAAAGACATGCATGGTAGGTTGATTGGCATCTCTGGAAAATTGTAAGTAATGTGTGATTGTGTGAGTGAATGAGTGTGCGTCCAGGATGCCTCGATGCCCAATGACGCCTGAGACAGGCACAGGCTCCCCGTGACCCGAGGTAGTTCGGATAAGCGGTAGAAAATGAGTGAGTGAGAGTGAGTGAGAGTATTAAACGATTGTGTATTATTATGTCTGAAGATAAAAGGATATAAATAGTTATACATTGTAATGTGACAGCTAATATATAGAATTTACTTTCAGTCTATAGTTTGTGCAACTGGTTTGTACTTCAAAGTGAATGCACCAGTTAATATAACAATATCATTAAAGAAAAGAACAATGAGAGAATGTACTTTTCTCTTTCCATTATATTCAGGAAAATTGATAACCTCCTATTAAACATGTGACTTGTGGCAGATGGTCTTATCCAGAGAGACGTACAAAAGTGCTTTTAAGTCTCTATTGATGAATACATTAACACTGGTTCCCTAGGTTACAGACTTATCATCAACATAAAACTCTGTCCAGTTTTTTTCTTCAAAAAATACACATCAATCAAACAGGGGAAATATATGCTTGTTTACAGTAAGTGTATCAGGAAGAGGTGGGTCTTCACCCATTGTAGATAGCCAGTGACTCAGCAGTTCAGACATCTAGGAGAAGTTTATTCCACCACCTCTGTGCCAGAACAGAAAAGAGTCTTTCTCTATACTCACACTACCCTGAGAGATGCTAGGACCAGTCGAGCAAATGAATAATTTCAGGTTTTTAGTGAAAAATATGGGACATGAATGTAACACACATATAATAAATGGCAAAAAATATTTCAAGCATTAAATGTTAACATAATAAGATTAGGAATAATAAAAAAGGGAATGAGGTTTTCAAAGCACTGTAGGTAGGATTTTATTAACTTATTCAAGTTTTAATTATTTATCTGAAGCTTGCACATAGTTGTCTTCAAATAACTTTACTTTTCATACATATTTGTAAATGTAATATCAGTACGAAACAAATGTCATCCCAAACCCTTTTAATGATAGTCCACTTCTAATCTATCTAATTATTTTATTTATCTTCCTGCAGGCTGTGTTTAAAGACTTTTCTAGACTCTGCTACATGACACAGAGCTTAAATATGCATTGAAATATCTAGGGAGAATAATTTCTCTTGTAAGGCCAGTACAACATTGCTTTTATCATGAATTCACTCATCTGGTGTAAAAGCACTGCTTTTTTCTGAGGCTCTCGGAACCAGCTGTAGATCTGTGAGGAACCTCAGACTGTTTAAACTTCAGATGTAAGCGCTTTGATTCACTGAACACAGGTGCAGCAGCCTCACTGCTCCTGCGTTTCTGGAATGCTCACTTCTTTTTCTACCGCAGGACCATTAGCTTGCATTTGACCCTGCAAGTGGGAGAGGTGTTGAGTAGTTTGTGCTGCCATGCAGCAGTGTTCAGAGGCAAGAGAGTAGAGCAAGGTGACAAGAACCTGAAATCTTACTATCTTACTTGTCATCTGTAGGAGCACTGCAGTGTGACCAAGAACAACAGCAGCTCTGTTCTTTCTCTCTGTCTGTCTGTCTGTCTGTCCCTCTCCCCCTCACACACACACACACGCACACACACACACACACACACACACACACACACACACACACACACACACACACACACACACACACACACACACACACACACGCACGCACGCACGCACACACACACACACACACACACACACACACACACACACACACACACACACACACACAGCTACATTATTTACAATTGTACTAATCGACATATATCCTTAAATAAGTGCTTTTGTTGGAAATCTTTAGCTCTTAAAAACCATCTTCTTTGAACATAGACGTTTAAGCAATACACTTCCTATTGCAATTCATCTATGGCTCATTTTACCATAACAATTTCTTTAATATACTTAATGCTAATTTAGCTACATTTTTATATATTTGCTAATACTATGCCAAAAACCTTCACCTTATTACCTTTGTCCTTGTTGCTCATTTAAGAGTACAAAATTAAGCCTATGCCAGCAAAAAAACTTGTAGAAATAAGATTATTGCCTGTGTTGGGCTAATGCATTTAGGGCTAAATACTAAATCAAAGAAGTGTCTGTTTCCTGTGTCCGGCCTTGAACATCCTCACAATTCAGCCACCGTAGAGCTCTTTCTTCTTTATGCAGTCATTTTGGCAACTCTCTAATCAGATGTGCTTTGATAGACATGCTTGCCTGAACGTGCAACATCAGCATTTAAATTAAGACATCAACTCTGACACTAGGTGATAATATCTTTACGAGTAAAAAGATTAGAGCACACATCCAAGAGCTGACATGTCTCTGGGAAATGAGGGTCTTCTGGTTATAATTGCTATTGCATTTTGCAACATTGATTTTCTCATAGCTCATCAGCCTGATGACAAAAAAAAAAAAAAAAAAAAAAAAAAGAAACAAAGCAGAAGTAGCTAAATATGCAGTGCATTCAGCCCTGTTGCTTTTTAGTATACACATGAAATTACAGCACAGAGGTTACTAATAAAATTATGCTTCCTGCAGTGATAGTAATGACAGTGTTGATGATGATTAGGGAAATGACCTGCAGCTTTTTGCAGTGCATTGGGCAGATTTTCAACCTCATGGGGCTGTGACATTTGATTCTAAACCTTACATATGGCCATGCTTTAATCATGATTGACCCATACCTGTGTGGCAAAATTGCTATGTTTTGTGAATGAACAAATGTTTCCTAGCAATTTTACTATTTTGTGAAGCAGCAGTTAACGCTTTTAATTGAGGATTTGGTGTAAAACACATAAGAACTAACAAAAACAGAAGTAAATAATTTAGGGAAGAAAAAAAAAAAGAAACCGTTTAATTTAATCCGCTGTAGTTAAGTAAATGCTTGAGTTTGTGGTTCATGGCTGCATAAAGTAAAGTAAACAGATGTCTTCAGACGTGATCTGCAATCAATCCAGTTTCAATGACCGCCAATTAGTCCTTTTTATACTTGACATCTGTGACAAGCTTCCGAAAGTCGTGTTAGACAATAAAACTTTGTAATGTCTCATAAATATAGTCAGTCTTGATTGTACAGATTAATTATGCAGTATTATATGTTATGGGAAGGAGGCATGCTAAAGGAGACTCTAGGCAATTTTTTTGCTGGGAAACTGGGGAATATTGTGGATGTGGATGTAACTTTGACACATACCACCTACCTAAACAGTGTTGCAGAAAATATACACCATTTCAGGGTAAGAGTATTCCCTAGTGGGAGTCTCCACATTACACGGTATAATAATCCGCTGCCACACTGCAAAAATTGGGCAGAAATGAATAAAGAACGATATCAAAGTGCTGACAAGGTGTTGATTTGACCACCAAATTCCCCAGATCTCAATCTGATCGAACAATTGTGGGATGTCCTGGACAAAGAAGTCAGATCCATAGAGGCCAGCCTGCAACTTACAGAACTTAAAGCATCCGCTGCTAATATTTTGGTGTCAGGTACAGCTGCACACCTTCAGATTTTTTGTGTAAGCTTGATTGCCCTACGCAATATTAAGCAGGTAGTTTTCATGTTATGGTTGGTTGGTGCTTGGCAGGCCCCAATCCCTTACTTTAACTTTATAAACTTAGTTATGCTGTTGAAGGCATTTTGCATGGACTGCGTTCTCTGACCCAGCAGTATAGCCATCAAAATTTGGCCCTTGTTACAGTCACTCAGATCCTTATACATTCACATTTTTCTTGCTTCCTTCACATCAGTTTCAAGAACTGACAGTTTACTTGCTACCTGATATATCTCACCTCTTGACAGGTGCCACTCTAATGAAATAATCAATGCTTTTCACTTCACATTCTGGTGTGTGTTTTTGTGTGTGCACGTGTGTAAAAATCCATACTTGGATGCTACTCGACCTCTAGTTCAGTTTTGTTATCATTTATTTATTTATTTATTTATTTATTTATTTATTTATTTATTTATTTATTTTAAATGAACAATACTTTCTTCATTAACTGTACTGTAGAGAAACATGCCTCTAAAACAGGCGTGTCCAGTATTATCCACAAAGGACCGGTGTGTATGCAGGTCCCAGATCCCACCTGTTTAATCAGTTGATCTTAACTTTCAATAGACTCAATAGGCTTTTGCTGGATTAAAATAAAAATTTATTGTTACTATTTTGTATTGTTTTAATTTAATCTAAACATTTGCCAATGACTTCTGTGCTGGTCCCAAGCCCTGATAAATAGAAAGGGTTGCGTTAGGAAGAGCATCCGGTGTTAAAAGTGCCAAATTTAAACATGCAAGTCGTCAATGTGAATTCCATACCAGATCATTTGAGACCCGGGTTAACAAGGAGTGTCACCGGTGCTGGTGACCTACAGGGTGCCAGCAGAAATTGGGCTACTGTTGGTCGAGGAAGTAGAGGAGAGAGAAGAGGAAAGGCAGGAGTATAGATCTGAGAATAGGGATTCTTATGGACCTGCAGAGGAGAAAGAGGGGTTATATTGAAAGAAATAGAAGAATATTGCATTGTTTTAGTTTAATTTAATTTGCATAATTTACTTAAAATGTACAAATCTGGCTTTCCTCAATGCTCTAACGGTAATCACAAAAAGGCTTTGCTCTTTATAATTTATCAATCAATTTTTTTTCTTATTATTATAATGCAGCAATTACATAACCAGGACTTAATTGAACCTTAATTCTATTAGAGTCAAATCACATCTGACTGATGTGATTTGTCTACAATACAATTGTATGAAATGTCTACATTTAACAGGAAAATACATCAAATAAACAGTCTAGGGATTCTTCTTACCTACAGTAATGTGAAGTTCACAGTACATTATACTGTATAAAATCTTTTTTATATTCATCATGGGGGATATTAAAGAGATTTTACACAAAAGAGACAGATGGTTGTTAACCTGCGTGAAACTAAAAATAAAATTAAAAATAACATTAGTCACAACCAGAGCCATAATAACAAAGTTGCAGAAGTTTGGAACATTGTGTATAACTGGCACATACCAACATACCATCCTCCGTCTCCCACACACTGTGAGGAGGAAGGTGAGGGAGGCAAAGAAGAACCCAAAGATCACAGTTTCAGAATTTCACAGTTTTTTGTCATGTTTTAAATTCGACTATTATATACCACTTCTATAACAACAGCTTGGAGGGGCTGAAGCCTTTCCTGAGGACATCTAAAAAACATAGCACCTGAAATAATAATTATTTACAAAGTAATATTCTATATTGATAAACTATTAAAAAGAAGTTGAAAAGAAATTGAAAAGAAATGTATACATGTGATTATTATCGTTGATCGATTTACCAAAAATAATCATACTTAACAGTGTTAAATGTTTTGTTGCTTAAAAAATATGTTTAAGTTTGGGAACACTTGTTCACCTACTCATTTATGCAAATATCTAATCAGCTTTGAGTAATGTTTACATCAATCATCAGAATAGTCACAAATTTTGATGTCAGTGATATTGACCATGACATGATTGTTGGGGTTGTTTGAATATTTTAGTTTTTTCTATTGTTTTTTCTATTTCTCATTTTCGTTTCAGGATGGCGGTAGTCTTTGAATTAACTCTGTATAACTAAATATAGGATATAATAATATAGAATCTTCAAATTTTAAACTATGTCTCTCTGTCCTTTAAGTCCATCTCTTTGTGAGCTGGTCTAGACTGACAGTTCAGTAAACCAGCCATCTGTTTGTTGTTCTGACCTTTCATGTTTGGGTCACAAATGTTTTGTGTGATATTTGCTCCAACTGATGAGGGAGCCTGAGAGAACCCAGCCTCAAACAATACAGCCTGACATGCTCTCTCATTCCCAAAGCTAATTTCGGTTGTATGTGGAGATCCAAAGTCGATACCTTTTTGGCTAGCCTGTGAAAAAGAAAACCATTTCATTAAATGTCATGGATTCATGATAATGGTTCAGCTTTTTAGAAATCCAGTCTATCTTGACCTGTATGAGTTTAATCAAAGGTGTTAGATACAAGCTCAGCAGAATTTCTAATTATTTCAACGAGACATTTGACTTTTTGTAACACTTTACCACAAGGTCTACAAATAAATAAAATATCAACTTTAATGAGGTATTAATCTTATTCATAGCACATCAAGAAATAATCAAGCAAACACATTGACAGCTGACAAAGGTATCTATGATTAATAATGGTAATAGTTAAGTATTAGTGGTCAGTTGGTAATTAATATCATGACGTTCAGCATTAATTAAGATTCCTGTGAAATCAAACCACTTCATTGTTGTGATGTTATAGAACTGTGTACAATGTTGTTATTACAAGCCGTTGATTCATTCAAACACAGTAAAGCATGTGGCATAGGCTAATAAAAGTAGTCGCTAAAGACTAACTTAGGGTTGAGTATATACATGATTTAAGAATGGTATTACCACAACAGGACAGTGGAATATTTATTTTTTCAATCTTCCACTTTCTGAACACAGATTTTTTATTTTTTATTCATTCTGAGATGCTTTTCTGCCCACCACAGTTGTTAAAAGTGGTTAGCTTGAACCACACTGACTATTCTCCTCTGACCTCGCTTAACAACAAAACATTTCTGCTGCCAGAACTATTGCTTACTCAATGTTTCTTTGGACCATTATGAATAAATTCTTAAGAATGTAGTGCATGAAAATCCCAGGAGATCAGAAGTTTTTAAAATACTCAAACCAACCTGTCCAACAAGCATTCCACACTCATCATACCCACAAATTCCTTATCCTGATGTTTAATCTGAACATTATCTGATGTTCTAAACCAGCATCTGCATGATTTTATGCATTTCACTGCTACCACATGATTGGCTGATTAGATTATTATTAGTGTTTATTTTAGACTCAGGTTTACTGGGAAATAAACTTTCAGTCCAATTTGCCAAACTTACAGGTACTTTAAGGTTGCCTATAATGTGGCTTAATCTAGCTTGTTTCCATACACACTCTTCCTAAGGCAAATGATCTTTATTAATTCTACCAGTCATGGTGTTAATTAACAGAATGAGAGCTGATAATGTGTACTCTTTAATATTTTCCTTAAGACTGGAGACTGTATTAATAGCCATATGAATGCATTGTATTAATAGGAGTATTTATGTATTGCTTAATTGGCCATCTAGGGTACAATGTTATTTTTGTTTTAATGTAAGGGGATTTTATTCTTATAATAAAGCAAGCTATTTTACATTGCTGATCGGAGCGGGTGTTATGATTCAGCCCGGACTTTGGCCACGTGCACTTGTTTGTTTACGTTTCTCGTCACGTGTCTGCCCCGCCTTCGTCTGCTCCTCCCTGTCACCACACCTGCTCCTCATTGTCAGCATTGTTGTGTGTATAAATGTGAGCCGCGTTGCCGATGGCAGCGTGGAATCTACTGTTGTCTTTGTCCTGTCTCTAGTCCGTGTCGTGTTTGGTGTTTCTCTGTTATTAAACCCTGTTTTTTTTTTTTTTTTGCTATCCTGCGTCTGGGTCCGCATCCTGCCCCGCAGGACAGAAGGTGGTAACGCGGCGCACATTTAAACACACGACAATGATGACAATGAGGAGCAGGTGTGGTGACAGGGAGGAGCAGACGAAGGCGGGGAACGTAAACAAACAAGTGCACGTGGCCAAAGTCCGGGCTGAATCATAACAGCGGGAGAGTAAAAAAAAAAAATGTAGGAGGAACAAGAAAAATATGGTGTTTCGCATTCCACATATATTGTAGCTAGCTAGGTTTTTCATTGCAGTTTAACTTTCAATATAAGTTAAAAAACAACAACAACAAACAAACAAAAAACATAACCTTGTGTAATGTTGGCTAATGTTATTTTAATAGTACCCATTATTATCAGCAATGACCACAGGTTGTTCACACTGGACATTTCTTTGCACAATCTTCTCAAGTCAAGTCAAGTCAAGAAGATTTTTTTTTGTCATTTTAAACATATATAGCTGACGGAGTACACAATAAAATGAGATAGAACCATGGTGCTACATAGAACAGACAGAGCTAAGGACTTAGTAAGTTAGTCCTTGCCACATAAATTGCATCTGTGCAACCTTATTCTGTTGATAATGTAAGTTTTAATCCAGGTACATTCCTCCAGACTGTGTTTATGCCCTGTTAATAATGATGCATTGATCATAGATGCTTGTGCATAAACAATAGATAGATAGATAGATAGATAGATAGATAGATAGATAGATAGATAGATAGATAGATAGATAGATAGATAGATAGATAGATAGATAGATAGATAGATAGATAAAAGCAGATTGAAATTGCAAACTGTTTTTTTTTTCTTTATTTATATTTATGAAATTGCAAACTGGGTTTTATAATTATTTATATATATATTTTTTTAAATTTTAATTTAAAAATATCTTGATGCATACCATTCATACTTCACTTCAACCTGCCAATGTTTAAACCAAATCTACACATTCTTGCTTATCATGCTTTTAAGCTTTTGTTTTAACCAAGATAACATCTCTTTAAATAACCTTAAATATTTTATATGTTAAATTAGCTAATTTATCTATTCCAATCCTGCCACATATGGCACCTTCTCTTTAGATTGCACACACTGCATGCCTGCAAAGAAAGTATGACCTCAGCCCTTTCACTCACTTTGCATTGATGAACCTGATGTAGCACTGAAAGTAAAGGGCCAAATTACTTCCCTTCTTCAAAGGAGTATGTCAGCTTCAGTGTACTCCTCTATCACTTCATCAGCTCTTACAGTGGCGCCGACTCTGTTATCTGTTTACTAAAAGAGGCAGGGGAGAGAGTTCCTTTAAGATCAATTACAGCTCAAGCTGACTGAATGGTGTCAACCCATCATTCTAGAGGACACTAAGAAAAGGAGATGTCTAAAACGACAGGTACTGTAGTGTTGATAGATGTGGGTGATAAATAAGGCAGCATATCTGCAACATATCCACAGTTACTGTTATGTCACAGTTTTCAGACTATTTTTTATTTGCATATATAAGCAGAAGGAGCTTTATTTGCTCATATACAATGAATTGCACTGTAAAAGTAAATAATGATCAAATTACTCCTATTTATTATTGTCATATCTAAAAGACCCTAGAGCAGTGGTGCATTCTCAGCACAGCCTACATGAGATGTATGATAAGATATGAGGAACAATAATATTCACATTAGCAAAGATTCATGATCCTGTTACAGAGGCAAGGTTCCCTTTAGCAACCAATAGAGCCATGGAAGAAATGCAGTGCAATCTCATCTCATTAGTCCAAAATAAGAATGTGGATATGCTGTAATCTGAAATGAATAATGGTAATCGTATCATTCTAGGCTTATTATGGTAGCCATTACCAGATCAGAAGGCCAAGCCTTGAGGCGTTGGTTAACCCATCCCTGTATAGTTATTTAACAGATCTGCACAACTTAGTAAAATATAACAATTCTTAACCAACCATCTAATTTTGCAACTTTTAGAGTTTTACTTGCTAAATTTTTAAGTCAGTTGTGTTTTATATTATATATGCTCTGACTTCAGTTTAGTCAAAATAAAGCTTAACTCTTTTTCTGTCTATTAAACAGTTCAGATGACATTCCCGCTCTATACTTCATCCTCTCATAGTTGGTATCAAACAGCACTGCTTCCTATACTGCTTACAGAACTGTATCAGTCTAAGACATTTATTGTATAGCAGTTAGAGTTTTACAGTGAAAGTGCCTAGAGGTCACTAATGGGGTGCATCCGAGCTCTATATTGGGTCCAGAATTGTTCACCTTGTACATTATTGAAACTAGATTCCTTACTGCTGATTGCATTTTTATGCTAATCGTAGACTCTTTGACACTTTTTGTTTAAAATAGGCCAAGTGTTAGCAGCAAAATGCTTTTAACACCATCCAAATTTTATATAAATACAGATAAAAAAAATTATGTAACAAGCAAATTCAGATCTTGTCGTTTACAAGATATATTACTTTCAAAGTAAAGTACATATAAAGTTTTATTTTTATTATAATTAACTATTTTAATCACTTTTTATTTTAAGTTTTATAATTTTTTCAGTAATGCATCTTTAAAGTATCTTTAAAAGAATATGAAAAAAAAGATAGCTGCTTACGCATGTTACCTTTGGAGGTTATGTTACCTGCTGCTAGCTTCTAATTCATATAGCCACTGCTGTGAAATCGTTGTTTTCTCATAAATCACAGCTACAGTGGCTGTGTGCAAAAAATAAAATAAATAAACAAGACTGAAATTAAAATGGGATTCATGTGGTTTGTTAAATGCTTCCCAATTATCTTAAATATCCATTTTATTTGAGATAATTAGACAGCTAGCAAAGTACACATAGCTAAATAATGCTTACATGCACAGAATATCCAGATACATTATTCACTTTCAGAAGTCAAAATTCCCGTCACCTAGTCATATACACTCTATTCAAGCCTGGAATTAAAATTTCCAGTCAGTCAGATAGCATTTTAATCAATTCCAATGTTCAAATTTCCTCTTCCTTGCAGAATGCAAGTTGCCTGATACTGAGTCTTACCGGTCTCTGTACAAACGTGCAGTTGAATAGATTTTAGCGAATTATTCTATGATGTTTGCTTTGTGACATAGACCATACTAGAAGTCATTAGAAGATGATACATTGTGGCCATGAAGGTATGCACATAGTTAACAACACTAAAAATCTATTCAAGTGATGACTGATTGCATAAAATATTTCCTCACAAGGCTGAGTTAGTTCATGCTGTTGGTGCCATATTTTGACCTTATCATTGGTGAGCCCTAACAAGACACACACACACACACACACACACACACACACACACACACACACACACACACACACACACACACACACACACACACACACACACACACACACACACACAGATAAGCCATAACTGACAAATGACATGGTTTTATATAGTCTAGCAATTTAAAAATATCTTTCTATAAATGGTAAAATGTGTCCTGAGAATTATATTGGGATTTCTAAAGTAAAATCAAATAGGGGGAAAATAAAACTTGATAATTGTGACTGACAGTGTGCGATACCAGCCACTAATAATTTACAACCATTGACACCTCTGATGTCAAGTGTTGATAGGTGAATTTCTATTTCTGTTATTAATGAAAGATTTAATAATATCACACACACTTGCATGGGATGCACTTTACTTAGCTCTTTCATTATTTACCAACCCAGTGACAAAAAAGATCCGCAGAAAGTATGTGCTAAAAAAAGGGCCTGTAAATAAGCCTATTGTCTTTATTGTATTAAATCTGTGAAAATGAATTCTTAGGTTACCAGTGTAGCTCTTCTACTCTGGAGCTGAATAAATTGCTATATGTTTTCTTCGGTTTGGTACTGAATTATTTTTTTATTTCTATACAAAGCAATATGTAGGTAAGAGAGAATAACAACTACTTATGACAAATACCTTCAAATAAAATGAAAAACCAGATGAAAATAGGGCTCAGCAAAAATAACATGAAAAATACATCACTTGAAAGAATAAAAAGCAGTGTATGAAATGGGCACAGGGGGAATTTAGCACACATATACATTATGTATGCATGTACAAGGAAAGACTCAGAGCTCAGAGTGTTGATTTCACTAGGCAGAATCCATGGCAGCCTCCAATTGGCTCCTCCATTATGCTTACTAGACAAACTCTAAGTGTCTGATAAGAAGAAAATTTCTCTGGTTCAATGCCCATAAACCACACTCTTTTTAGTGCTTGTTTGTTCTTACTTAAAAGCTCATTCTCATCCTCTGTGGCAGCATATGCTGAATCAAGCAAATTTGGGTAAACAGTAGCACTAACTCCGAGACCCCAACTGCTTGGCAATGTTTGCTGTGGGAGTTTAAAGGCTCTCTACAGTCTACCTAACCATGTGCTCATCAGTAAGACAGAACTCAGCATTATTTTGCCACCTATTCGGAATTTTCTCTGAGAAGAGTCTAAATTAGGTGTAATATAACAGTAAGAGGAAGCATTATACTTAAATATCTTTTCAAGCACTACTTATTGTTGATTTGGAATGCTTATTATTTTCTGGACTTCTGTTGTGGCCATTTGATCATGTGGTAAGTGATGGGTTGCTTTTGTACTGTAAAATGAAGTGGAGGTGGCATACAATCCATGATCACACACTCAGCTGCAGAGACTGCTGCATGCATAGCAGCAAGTATACTGGTATAATTCAGTCACTGTAGGGTTTCCAACACTTATGGAGGCTATATGGCTATGTAGCAAAATCTTAGCATGCTCAAACACACACACACACACACACACACACACACACACACACACACATATATATATATATATATATATATATATATATATATATATATATATATATATATATATATATATATATATATAGTATATAATGCGGTGTTCAATAGCCCACTGAGGAAAACCAAACTGTAGTTCTACCTTTAAATTTGATCATCTCTATTTTGCTATTATAATGCAAGTGCAATACATATTAGATGCAAATACAACTAACATTTTGAGAAATGCTTAAATAGCTATTAATTCAATTTTAAATGACTCTGACTGAAATGAATGCATTGGAAATCCTAACGATTTATTCTCCAAGCTGAGAAACAGAGCACTTTTTATGTAATACTGTTATCTTACTGTTAGCTGAGAAGGTGTCAACCTAGATTTGTTTCAAATGGGCTCTGTCAAGAATACAGACTCAGAAGAGTGAATGCAAGTGCAGGTCAGTTAGACAGGAACAGATCACAAAAATAGGAACAGTTCCAGTGAGTAATGCAAAAACTGGTGAACTACTTTGCAAAGAACAAAATGAAACAAAGGTGCTTTTAACCAGAGCTAAACCCAGGAGAAAAATAGTTACTGGGAAGTGCAGGTGGTTGCTGGGAACGTGAGTTTGGAATGGCCTATAAACATGAAGTGGAGAACTGTGATAAACTTGGGAAACAGATTCTGTGACGTTCGCAGATGTGACAGGTTTATTACAAAAATCTATGACTACAAATAAGAAACCTTAGGGAACTGTTCATGATACATGTTACACAAGTACTTTATATAGCTCGATATCATGTCAGAGCCTTAGAAATGCCTTTATAATCCTTTCCACACTGATATGATTTAAAAACTTACCTTGTCATCTATTCTGTGAATTCTTTTGAACATCATAGTGTGCTGCTAGTTTAGACCTTTTTAGATCACTACACATTGCTGGAAAGGTTCTGTTTAAGTCATGTTTAGATTCAACAGTGATGGGAGTAACCTCAGTGTGTCTAGGTTAACTGAGCACAATAATCGGTTGCATTTGGTTAATTGGTTTATTAACTAAGGGGTCACTTACTTTTTCCACATAGGACCAGTTGGTGTTGGATATATTTATTCCTTCAATAGATTTTGTGTTTTTTTTCCTTTGATAAATGTTGTGTTTACAAAGGCTGTCTTATAAAAAATTTATTTTAACTTCAAACACACATTTAGTAGTATTTATACTACTAATATTAATTTTACCACCAATTATTAATGCAAATGATGATAAGGACTAAACATGTTTAAAAACACTGTTCTGTGTTCTATCATCTGTACCAGTAAGTTTAATAAGTGGCAGACCAACGGCAAAAAATGTTGGCCATGTGTAAACAATTCAAATTTCAAAATTTTATATGAACATCCAAGGGTGGCACAAAGTTTTTAAAAAATAGGAAAGTGGGCATAATGGTGAATGGAAAATATCTAATAATAATAATAATGATAATAATAATAATAATAATAATAATAATAATAATAATAATAATAATAATAATAATAATAGCAGGAATAAAATAGATGTGGAAAACCTTTAATTGTTGAGAATGTTACTAAAGTCACACTACAAAATAAATTCATTTATATGCTGGTTTACTGCTTTCTCCTAAGTAGTTTAAGATTCCTAAGATTTTGAAAAATGGTTTCTTCTGTTCTTGCACTTTCTTAGAGGTCTTCATTATAAACCTGCTTATATAAAAAGTAGATTTGCTTGCACTGGAAAAGCCTTTGAAAGCCACCTCTAATGCTTTGTAGTAGCCTTGTATGAGTGTTTTGCTGATGCTGTGCATTATATTAATAGAACAGGAGGTGAGGAGAATGCAGTTATGGAGCAGAGAAATGAAGTAGGCAGTGTAAGCTAAGTAGCAAATATGTAAATGAAAAAATTGCTCATTTTCTTGTGCCTCATGGAGGCTAATAAAGGTGGAAGAAAAGGTACTAAGAGCGGGTGCTTTTGTTATTTTCTATTGAATGAAGGTGATAGACGTTCTTGCGTGTAATGGTTAAAATTGGCATGATATCATAGCTTAGACCGGCATAATCTAAAGCTTAAATAAACGATGAAATTCAAATGAGTAAAATGATGAGAATCCTACAGTATGGCTAGAGGTAAAACAATTCATTTATTGAGTCATGTTTATGCATTATGATGGTGTTGTGTAGGCCTGGAAGTGCATAAAGGCCATGCGAATTTCATGACTAATTTAACACCCTTGCTTATTCTCAGCTAAAATTCCATGCAAGTCAGGAATGAAAGGAACGGGGCTTTCTGTTGGAGACAAAAAGCTGCACACAATATTTAAATGTGTTTCTGAAAATAATCAGTGCATGACATCAGTTTAATTTGTTCATTTATAGAGATTTTGATGAGACGGTCATTTACTTCAAACTTCTTATCCCTGCTATGAATCTATGAAAATATACAGTAAATATCCAGAGGAATATTGTTGGCTGTTGGGACACAGTTTCTTTTACAGCCTAACAGATAATAAAATTCTTTCATTAATATTATACTTCCTTTTAACGATAAGCATATGATCTTTTAATGATCTTGTGGACATTCTCGTGCAAAACAATCTGCTTGGTTGTTTATGGTGAAATACTGTGTTATGGTAAAGTTAGCTGACTGTAATAATTTACTACTTACTACAATTTAATATTAATCAACTTAAAGCTTTTTACAGTGTTAACATTTCTATCTAATTTATTTATCTCATTTTTAATTCGGTTTTTCTTTGCATAGCACTTTATATTACGTATCCATTGACATTGTCACAAAGCAGTTCTACAAGAATATAGATGTAGATTTATATTTAGAAGCGTAACGAGCCAGACAGAGATGACCTGACAATGAAAGCTTGAGAGGAATCAGATTTAAAAGAGAACCCACCCTCTTCTGGGTGACATCAGATAGTGGTCTTATAAATAATTACTATTCCAGAGATGTGTACTATACTGGACATAAACTGTTTCTGGGGGTGTAATATGGGTATCAATAAAGGACCATCAACAGCAGCTGAGAGTGAGTTTTATACAAGGTGTATGCAAATCAATTTATTAGGTTTTTTTTTGTATATCTGCAGCCTAATCTCATTTCAGGCCATGATATAAAAAGTAGGATGAAGAGTTATGCCCTTAAAAAAAGTGAATTTAACTTTGACTTTAGGGAGCTACACAATCCATAAAGAAAATGAAATTCATTCTCTAAAATAAGCTAACCATAAGAGAAAACAAGGTAAATAAAATAAAAATTCCCTGATTCTACTAGACATTAAACTATAATATTATATTTGATATAAATGGAAGACTTTTGCCCTTCACCGAACTCCAAGCTTAGGATAACTTCAGTAAAGACTTGTTCATATTCACTAGGTAACTGTTTACAAGTATTGCTGCCAAGGAGAACAATAATCCTACATGAGCTAGACACAAACATTAGCACAGCCTGAGGCAAAGCGAGGCCAGGTCTTGCCTGGCTTGGTCTAAGCTGGTCTGGGAACCTGGGACTGAAGCAGAAGTCCTGCGTGTTTGATGGGAGAGAAACAGACACACCACACACACACACACACACACACACACACACACACACACACACACACACACACACACACACACACACACACACACTCACACACACAAACACACACAGAACTAGTCATTGAATAAGATGCAAAACTAGTCACTGAATAAGATGAATATTCTCTTCTAAAGCTGCTTTGTGACACTGTCCGTTGTCCAAGCACTATACACATTTAATTTATTTAATTTGAAACACAGTACTATTGACTGTGTAAAATGTGCTTTTTTTGGTGGCATTTCTGTTTTTTTTTCTCAGGCAGACCAAGTGTGTTGAAAATCCCTTTTACAGGAACAGCGGTATGATGGAGAATGCTCACAGTTGATGAAACTGCAAGCAATTTTCCACAGATCGCCCACTTTTATCTCTTTTCCATTTGTTTTCCCCATTCATATTCTCAGAACGACTTCTACTGCTTTAGATTTAAAGCTCAGGCATTCAAACATGCTATGAAGCTCTAGACCTTTGCCTATTTTAGCATTCAGGTCATGCCTACGCTGCTTATGTACAGTGTGTGTGTGTGTGTGTGTGTGTGTGTGTGTGTGTGTGTGTGTGTGTGTGTGTGTGTGTGTGTGTGTGTGTTTGTGTGTGCGTGTGTGTGTGTGTGTGTGTGTGTGTGTGTGTGTGTGTGTGTGTGTGTGTGTGTGTGTGTGTGTGTGTGCGCATGTGTGTGTGTATTTCGCTGTCATTTGTTCAATTCCTTCATCCAATTAAGCTTCTTTATTCTTTGGCATTTTAAATAACTCTAATTACAGTAAAAATAATTTTTATTCTCTATGCTGCTTTTGAGACTTAAAGTAAGTCTAGTCGTCACTTTAAGTGAAATTCCACTGAAAAATATTAATGATTGGTAATTTATTTTAATGCATTGTGGTTTGACTCTTAATATTAATTTGACAGAATTCAATAGCATTCTAAACGAACTATATGGAAAGTAGGAAGCACATTCAATACTAAGTACAAGTCTTAGGCACGAGTAATAAAATGATGAAAATCAGAAGCACCTTCAAAAAATGATGCAATTAAATGTCCAAGAGAATTAAACAGCACTAAACTAAACAAAGTCAATATTTGGCATGACAAACCTATGTCTATAAAAGTGCAACAATCTCAGATACTGTACATTTTGTGCAGCTTTATTAGCAACTTGATGGGTAAAGAAATTTCTGAGCATCTTGGGTAATTTGCCATAGTTCCTTGAGTTTGACAGTCACACATGCTTTAGTTGTTTGTTTTTATGAAACATATTTTCCTATGTTCTCTGAAAAGTGGTCTATTATATAATCGATAACCTTTTTTCACACAATTACGCACTTTCATACCTTCTGACATACACTTTTCTGTAACATTTCATTTTGGTTGGAAAAGTGATGTGGAAAACTAGAATACTTTTATTATTATTAGTACTAATATAAGTATCGGTCTTAGGGTGCTGTTGCAAAATACTGTATATTATAAGATTTAATAATTAAAAAATAAGCTACAAATAATGACAAATAAAGCAGAAATAATGACATCTTTAAATAATGTGTTGTGTCAGCATAATCAGAGCATTCTTCCAGTAGTGCTGACATGTAATCAGGCTAATTTTACTGTTTGTATCACAGTGTTTATAATATTCGGACCCTATTAGTACACCTAATTAGGGTTGTCAGTCATTCTCTGTGTTGGCATGGCAATACGTAAGTCTTTATCCAGCTTTAGCATCTTCTGGATCTATTTTCTTCGATGGAGCAAAAATAAAGAAAACATGTGGCCAGATTCTGTCTGAAATGTCAGTTACTTGATGATAAATTTGTTTCTAGTGCTGTTGTATGAAAGCAATATCACACTCACATGTGTGCTGTTGTTCTATATGTCAGCAAGGCTATGATTTGGCTGCAGGTAACTCTTTTGCTTGTGCAGTGCTGCTTGTCTGTTAAAAAAAAGGAAGACTTTTAAATGTGCTGTAATTTATGGAATCCCAGCACACAGCATAGCAGCGGGTTATCTCTATGTAGCTTCTTCATTCAAAACATTTCAGAGATACACTATATGAGAGCTAACACTCTTTTCATCCTTAGAACCGATAGCAACCTTTTTAAATTGTAGATGCACAAAAAGGGAGGAAATGTGTGAGAGAAAGACAAAAAAAGTGACAGTTTTCACCAAGATGCTGTGAATTCACAACCGATATGTCTCGTTCATTTTGAGCAGTTTGTCACTACCTTACTGCTTTCTTTCTTTTTGTAGAAAGTAGCCCATTGGTGGACAAAGCACCGTGGGCCCCAGGGACCACTGTTCATCTCCTTTGGAAAAATATCCTTTTGGACTGCAAATCTAGTGGAACAGAAGGATCTATGATTTATGGCTATCCTTTAAGCCCAGCTAGAGGTGTCTACATGGAGGGAAACAGAGAGGAGTGGCAGAACTGGTGATACTATACAACTGACTACTTCACAAATCTCAAACGCTTCTTCTGGGACTCCTACAGACGCATTCTATAAAGCACACGACAGTTTTGATTAAAAAAGGAGAGAAGTGAGTAAATACAAGGCTGCTGAAATGTATCCTTCCTTGCTTGTCGTTGGTGGGATGACCATCCATCTTGGTTTGTGTTTGTTGATTTTTCTCAATTTCTTCCTGCTCACATTGGAAGCAAGACCCAAGGGCCCCGGCCATACACACTTAAACTCGATCCGCATTGATGGAGACATCTCCCTGGGAGGCCTGTTTCCAGTTCATGCACGAGGTCACAATGGAAAGCCTTGTGGGGAGCTGAAGAAGGAGAAGGGCATCCATCGCTTGGAAGCTATGCTTTTTGCTCTGGACCGCATCAACAATGACCATGAGCTTCTCCCTAATATCACCCTGGGGGCCCGTATTCTTGACACCTGTTCACGAGACACACATGCTCTGGAGCAGTCGCTCACTTTCGTCCAAGCGCTCATAGAAAAGGATGGAACAGATGTGAAATGTCAGGGTGGGGGCTCACCCATAATCACCAAGCCAGAGAGAGTTGTGGGAGTGATTGGGGCTTCCTCTAGCTCTGTGTCCATCATGGTGGCTAACATCCTCCGCCTGTTTAAGGTAAGCAACATGTTGAAGCTTTGTTTTATTCCTTCTTCAGCTGATTTGTGCCAAATGAGATCTCATGATGTTTGCTTCATAATTATAGTGTTTATGTAATCATTAGACTCTCTGAATGGGTTCTGATCCCTGTTCTGATTATTTAACTGTTTTCATCAGAAGCCAAAAAGGAATTCCTGCCTGTTTTGAGGTGCCCCTGTTTAGCATTGAATTTATTGTTAACTTCATACTCCACAGTGGTGGTTAATGGCTCCTATAAATGTAGACACTCAAGGCTTTAATGATTTGCAATTTTTCTTAAGTATTTTTTTTCCAGCCTAAAAGTTTTAACAATTGCAATTTTATCATGACAGTTGTATAGAGTGTTTTACTACCAAAAAGCTTTAGTTTTTCTGTCTGTTTTTATATCCGTACCAGTGTTATTGGTTATTCCCCAGCAGGGGACTTACACCCCTCTATTTTCTCATTGCCTGCTCACCTGTAGCTAAACACAGAATCATGTTACTCTCCACACTGAAACAAAACAGTGTCCTGATTAAACAGAATTGTGGTGCTAAAATAACCCATTTAATAAATTAATCCAGTACATCAGTGGCATCAGATGTTTTTGTGATTGTTGCATCCAAAATCACTTGATTTTGCTTGATTTACTTAAACTGGCTAAATTGTAAGCACATATATAATTACTTCCTATGAGAGTTGCACTCAAAGCAAAGTGGGTGTTTGGCAATTTGTAGAATAGAACACCAATGTACTGTTAGAATGGATTAAAGGTTTAAGTTAGATAATGATAGTATTTAGATAATGACAATGATATGATAAGTAAGGAACAGTGTTTTATTTTTATTATACAACGGCAATGAACCAACAATTACACTGTAAGGACAACTCATCATATTTTATTGCTTTATAATTACAAATAGTGAGAGTTTGACTCCTAACCCTAAGGTTGTGGGTTCGAGTCTCGGGCCAGCAATACCATGACTGAGGTGCCCTTGAGCAAGGCACCAAACCCGCCAACTGCTCCCGGGACGCCGCAGCATAAATGGCTGCCCACTGCTCCGGGTGTGTGTTCACGGTGTGTGTGTGTTCACTGCTGTGTGTGTGCACTTCGGATGGGTTAAATGCAGAGAACGAATTCTGAGTATGGGTCACCCTACTTAGCCGTATGTCACTTCACGTAACATCACTTTCGTCACATAGTGTTCTGGTGCATCGAAACAACAACTTGGTTCCTGCTATGAATTTTGCTATAAAGCCCCACCATTGTCTCCTTTTTTGTCTCTTAATAAGACAAAAAATATGCAGCTTGTCGTGTTACTGAGAAACCTCAGCATCCCACCCTTAACACTATGCTTTGTCTGAAAATCCAAAGGAATTGCTTTAGCCCAACTGTTATTGTTAATGTGTTAATGTGCTGACGTGACAAAAAAATGTGAAATAAATATCAGCTCACATAAAAGTTACTATATTAATAATTTGATACATCTTTAAAACTTGTTTATGTTCAGTGTCCTCCATAACAAGTCCCTATGTAAGATGTTAGGATAGAAATGATGTATTACAACGAGTGAATTAATACATTAATATAAAGTACGAGCTGCTGTTCTGAAAATTAATCAACACCGTCTACCCAATCAGAATTGAGTGTCCACAGTACAGTGCTGTAAGAAACAATAAATGAATGCAACAGGCATTTAAAATGAAAACCATTTGAAGCACCAGCTCATTATCAAGTACAGAGACAGAGGTGCAAGTGCAGTACATGAAAACACGTAAGAACACAACATAACATAAAAACATGAACAAGAACTAGGCAAGCACAGAAATAGACACAAACACCAAGTGAACATGACAAACACTAGACAAATAGTGCTATGACTGTCAGAAAGTAAATATCAGTGCTCATTATAAATAAAATTGATCTCAGGTCGCCCGTGATCTCACGTGAAGTGTAGGAGCCGATGTTTAATGCAGTCCAGTTGCTGTCCTTGGCACTGACACTTAAAATTTCTGCAGCTTCCTGTCTTTGCTAACTCATTTTATGCAGCTCACAGACTTTTCAGACATTTTAATAGATTTTAAAACTTCATCAATCTTTGACTTTTCAATTAGCTCCTCCATTTTCAAAAATCGAGCATTTTCATGATGTATGTGCTTTTTTTTTGTTATGAAGGGTAATAATTCAGCTTGATAAATGGCAAACAGCACACTTTTCTTGAACACTTGAGGCAAAAATATGGCTATGCAAATGAGCAATGGATTTAGCCAAAACAGACAAAGATGACAAAGTGGAGTATGAACAAAACATCACATACAGTACTAAGCCTTACATAGTCTTTAGTGTGCCTCGTAATGCATTTTAAATGTGTAGGATGTCTGTAAAATTTAACAGTTTTACCTAGCTTGGTATGATTTCAGAACACTCAGAACACACCATTGTGTGATGTTTGTTATGAGATATACAGACATATGGATCCCAATGATCCAGAAAGTTTAGAGAAAGCTCAGTGCAGCTTCATTACCTTCTATGCATTTATTAATTCAATTTGCTTGCCAGAATTATTTGGACTCATTTAAAGCCTATCCTACTGGAACCATATCTGACAGTGAGTTTACTGCTCCAGTAATCACCTGAAAAGATCAGAGCTGCCTTTCATTTTCAGCAATCTCTGTTTTGTTAAATAATTACATTTCGCGTGTATGTAAGAAGGGTACGTGTTCATGGGTCAATGAGTAATGGAGGAAATTCTGTCTAGCTATTGTTTTCTGTCAGCCTAGTGTTAGGACCTGGTCCATAGCTCAGGCTATCCAGTGATCGAGGTGTTGAACATTAAATAAACAGATACAAACAAACAGAATACATCAAAAATAAAAGTTGTATTCTACAGTGGTGTTTTTCAGAGTGAAAGGTTTGATCAAAGATAGATTACAGACAGAGGAATGCGATGGTACTGCGGTGTTGATGATAAGCTTTATGCGCGAATGCTGCTCTTTAAGGCCTACAGCCAGAACGCTGACATCTCTAACAGGAGGAATGAGGGGTTTTGTGGGGATTTTGCGCACATACACTTATTTATTTCAATACCTAGCCCTACTGCAAAAGCCTTTCTGACAGCAGGTTTGCTAGAACATGGTTGTCCATACAGTATGTAACTCTCAGCCAGTCAGTCCTTATGTTTGTCCTTGCTGTGACTTTAAGAATTATATATAATTTATCATTGGAAGAATGTACAGTTCTGAATGATTGCCTATTATATAATTAATACTCACAGTGTTCAAAGTCCAGCTGGACAAGAATTATAAATGAAAGGGGTTATGCAATGTGTCACATCTGCAGACGTCACAGACTCTTTCACTGTACGCTATAAACATACCCCCCCAGGACCACCTGCACTCCCTCGTTCCCAGTCACAATCCTTCTGATAATGTTCACCTCTGTTGAATTAATATGGTGTGTTAGCACTGTTAAAAAGCACCTTTTCAACAGGTCCATATTTGTGCAGGCTACATTTAATGCACTCACTTCTGTGATGTTACAAGTCTTGATGTTCTGCTCTTGTCTATCTGGATTTTGACCAAGTACAGTATAATTTCTGCTTTTTGACCATGTTTGCCTTAGCTTGTTGGGAACCAGCTTGTATCCCAATCAGCCTGTGCCTGTTTTACCTTGTGATTTGGATAGTTTGCTATGCACATTAACTGGCTTTACTGTGGATAATTTAGCTTCATATTTTCTGGTTTTGACAAATTTTACTCCATAATATGTACCAGCACTACCATCTGTTACAAGACAATCTGCTTTTACTTCACTACATGCAGAGTATATTTTAAGACATTTTTATAAAAAACAAAAAAACATCAATACTATTATTTTTATATATATGTATAACAAGGTGTGTGTGTGTGTGTGTGTGTGTGTGTGTGTGTGTGTGTGTGTGTGTGTGTGTGTGTGTGTGTGTGTGTGTGTGTGTGTGTGTGTGTGTGTGTGTGTGTGTGTGTGTTTCTGTGTGTTGCATTCGGCATACCATTTTCTCTGAGATTCGCAATGTTAAAATCACATATAATAAACTGACATATTAAGCAAGGTTACTTATAGCAGCTTTGCCCAGATTAGACCATATATAAGCTTAAACCGATAACTAATAATACACATCAGATTCATCAAATACAAAGTTTTAATATTTTTTTTGCATTGTTCACTCTTGGCCTTTGTTATGAAAATGATTGCTTTTGCATGGTTAAATAATTACCTTTTTTTATTTACAATGCATTCTTTCAATTTTTTATGTTAGTTCTTATTATTCAAATACTATTCATTCATATCTGTCTTCATTTTTATTCATGAACACTGTAACTGACAATAAAAGACTTTGTTATCCCTCTTCTTGCTTCTTGCAGTTCTAGGATTTTGTTACTGGAATGCCACAGTAACAATGCAGCTACACAGTTAATGTACCACATTTACAATCCACTTAGAGAACGACTTCTGCCTTGACCCAGCCATTACCATTCAAAGCATTCATAAGAAGGTGGTCAAAGATTTAACATGTACTTGCTTGATTGAAAAACGTTCTTAGACCATTAGGCTGAAAGTCTCTTTTTAAATGTTCCGGCCTTTATATGGATTAAACACTAAGGTTGCAAAAGTGCTAGGGTCTTGTTGCACTTTGGATGTTGAGGACAGACGGTAGATTTGCAGATCAGCAAAATACACTTCACATCCAGACAGCCTGAGTAAGTTTATTACAGCTTCATCAGATTTGGCTATTGCTCCACAGAAGTACACAAACTGAAACATCTTTAGGAGAATGAAAACTAATGCATGTCAGCAGAAGGTCTGGTTACACTCATATAAACATGCACACATACACACATGTACACACACACACACACACACACACACACACACACACACACACACACACACACACACACACACACACACACACTGATGTGGGAGGTCTGTCACTTTAATGCGGAGGATGTCAAAGAAAAGCTGTCTGCTCAGCACCAAGCCACGTCTGGACAGACTTCCTGTGATTTGCCTGATTAATATTTTACTTTGCATTACATAAGATTGGGGTCTTCTGCAGCTTCTCTATGTGTGGAACTCAATCAAAACTCATAACCACAGATTGAGGCTACTGAGAAACGGCTAATACATTTTAGGGACAAGGCATGCTGCACCACCTTCATTATTCATCTTGCTTGGCAGGAGCCCTCTGTCAAACTTTAAGCACTAATAAAGTTTACAGCCATGTCCGCCTCCAGCTCGCCCCTTTATGTGTTCCTGAAATGCAGAGTTGCCAACTATATTTATGTTACGCTTCACAGAGGAGATCAAGATTTCTTTTTTCTTTTTTTGCTCTTTGGAATGTTTAGCATAGTGATTAATCTTGCAGTAATTAAAGTCCTGTATTTGAGTCACAATATCACAAACTTCTCCTAGTAGTGTGTAACAAAACAATTCCATATCCTCAGGCATCATGTGCATAGCCTGTTATATTAGCATGCTTTGGTATGTCATCAATAGTGATATAATGCATATGCCTCCAGCATGGATATCATGAGAGAGAGTGTGATAAATAACAGCCGAGCTGGGCATAAAGTGTCTTGAATAAAGGATGGCAGCCCTGGCTTTCAGGGAGATATATTGATTAGTAAGTTTCAAGTTGGTGTTAGTATTCCTGTGACGGTGCTTGATTTTTTTTTCATATTCATACATACATTATCTTGGACTATAGGCATTTGTCTTCACCATTTGTTTAAGCTGGGGAATTATTGTGTGCTGGGGAAAAATAATATGCTTAAGATCAGACTCATATCCGTATATTCTTCAATACTCTATTGCCGTAAAGCTTTACTAAACTGTAATCAACAATCCTGGATCTCCATCAGTATTTTTCCAGCTATTGAACCTTATTTTTTGTCTCTTAAACAGTTTTCACTTGGAGCTGACCTCCATTATTCTGTTTAGATTTGACAGGAATTTCTATTGAATTCAATGCACAGCTTAGCGGCCAGTTGGCACAAGAGGAGGATTTCACTCTTGATTGCACATTTTATACCCTGTGGGCAAGTGCAAACTGCTGCAATGTTCTTTTCACTGGCCTTGGACCCTTTCAGGGGGTATCCCAGACATTCACATTTATAAACATATCACATTTATTTTTTTTTTATATCCTGAAAAATGAAGACTACTTTTTAATAATAAATGAGTATAATGTATACAAGAAAGTGGAGTCACATTCTTTGTTCATCAATAATTCAGTTCTGTTTAGTTCTGATTGTCAATGACCAGTATTACCAACTTAAAAAAAAATGCCCAGTAAGTCCAGATCAGTGTTGTTTTTTTTTAAATCATAACTAATTAAAAATATCATAACTAATATATATTCTTGGTGTGATTGTCTTGCTCACTGAAATGTATCTTTCCCATGCAATGTTAGGATTTTAAATTCATAGTTTTCAGACTGCTCTCCTAATTTCTTTTATTTTTATTTTTTTTTATATATAAATAGAATACATCCTTTGAATGTTAATTTGAATAATGTGTTATAGATTTTAGTACATTTCAGGAAGTTTCATGTGGCATTTGAAATCCATCAGTGATTTTATCCCAGAATACCAGCGAAACTGTGTAACTTACAACTGGCTCGATCAGAAATGCTTTCTGATGCACTAGACTTTTTTCAAACGAAGGTCAATAAAATCCAGTGTAGTGTCACATGATAATCGATCAGTAAAACCTAAATTAACTTTGCAATCAATACAGGATGTAACCCTCCATATATAGTGAGTGTGGCAGGACACAAGTGCTTAAACTCAGTATTGCTTTTGTTGGGCCAAATCCAATAGTCATAATTGGAGACCATAGCAAATGTCAAACACAGACAGAAAGGCTTAATACAGGGCAATTCATAATAGAGAATCAACAAATGGAAACTTGGGTCAAAACCAGGGAGCACTATGAACATATCATTACAACACAGATCTTGAGAGTGTAAATAGGCAATAAACACAATATAGAACAGGTGAACACAATCTGGCAAAAATGATTGATACAGTAAGTCAATGGTGGAGACAGAAATAAGACAGAACCTAAAACAAACACCAGCAATTGGCACTCAAACACACCTTTTTTTATGTAGATATTGTGGTTGAAGTAAAGCCACGTAAGATGTGGTGTCTAAGGTGTTGAAATACAGTACCAACCGGAAGGTCACATGTTTAAAACCCAGCTCCACCAAGCTGCTAATGCTGGGCCTTTGAGCAAGGCCCTTAACCCTAAATAGCTCAGATGTATAAAATGCAATATAAATGTAAGTTACTCTGTATAAGGGTGTCTGCCAAATGCCATAAATGTAAAACCATGTTGTGGGTGAACAAATATGACTTACTGGGTGCCATTTTTATCTTATACATATTTTGCTTTCAGTTTGACATGTGACTTATTTTCAATTCAGTAATTTTTTTTAACCGCATTCATTCATTCATTCATTCATTCATTCATTCATTCATTCATTCGTCTTCAGTTAACACTCTAACCTGGTCAGGGCTGGACGATTAATCGCAGGGCTGGACAATCACAACTGGTTGACTGACCGATGAGGAACATATAAAATTCATGTACAATGAATCAAGCTCAAGATTTAACTGTTACAGCAACATTACCTGCTGCACCATTGTACCACTCATACATAACCAAAGAATCTGTAAAACTATGACCATAGGGTCAGGAGTTTCTATCCCATTCATTTTTAATTTAGACACAGCCTTATTATATATTCATAAAGTATATTCTGATAAAGAAACTGTAGGGACTGTATTTTTTGTCTCCCCATTTTACCCACCACTCTGCATCAAATGACTTCCTTACAAGCCCACAATCCCTATCTAAAGGGAAATTTTTTTTTAAAGAGTGAAGCAGTACCTACTCTACCGAGATTGAATCTGCTTGTCAAGACTTTTACACAGATTTCCCACAATTCTTTGAAGATTTTCTTTGGCTGTGAAGCTACTTGTTTATTTCTGCCTAAGGGTGAGCAGCGATTAACAATAATAAGCCACATGAGAGAAACAAAGTAGGAATGAAAGAGCTCAGATTTGGATGTACCTTATTCTTATTATACTGGTTGAAATTAAAAAAAAAATCATATATATATATATATATATATATTTCTTTCTTTCTTTCTTTCTTTCTTTCTTTCTTTCTTTCTTTCTTTCTTTCTTTCTTACCTTTCTTTGCATACATTACCAAACTGTGTTTAGTGAAACATAAGTGTCATGAGATGCTTGTATGCCATGTGATGCAAATGCAGGTAATTGATTTAAAAAAAAAAAAACACACACAAATAACAGAAAAATTAATAGGAATATTAAAAATAATTAGTAGGAAGGGCAAACAGGTAGACAAAGGTTAGAGTCAAAAACATCCGCATGTGCGCACACACACACACACACACACACACACACACACACACACACACACACACACACACACACACACACACACACACACACACACACACTCATCCTCACTCATTTTCTATCGCTTATCCGAACTTCTCGGGTCACGGGGAGCCTGTGCCTATCTCAGGCGTCATCGGGCATCAAGGCAGGATACACCCTGGACGGAGTGCCAACCCATCGCAGGCCACACACACACACACACACACACACACACACTCTCTCACGCAATCACACACTACGGACAATTTTCCAGAGATGCCCACACACACACACACATTCACATAAATGAAAACACTTGGCAGGCTTGGTAACATCAGGAACAAATAAATGAAACAAAGGTGCAAATCAAGCATAACAAAATTACACACAGGTGAACATAATCAGAAGGCTGGTGATTGTGATTGATTATGAGTGTCAGAGTGCAGATGTTTGCTGAGAGTTGGGATCCCTGGTGGCCATATTCGTCAGCCGTGGTGAAGCATAGTTTTTGACATTACGCTTGTGACAGTAGGGCTCGGATCAGTGGAGGTTTCAGATCAGCAGCCTGACATTGCTCTTACAGAGGATCTTGTAAAGTTTCGATTTAGCTTCTCTGAGACAGGTATTATAATAGCATTACCTGCAGTTTTCTTTCAAAGAAACGTAGAAGAAAGTTTAAAGAAAAACATCCCCCTAATAAAATAAGTTGAAATACATATTGAAATTATAACTGGAAGTGTGGGATGTAGAGGAAATAAGTACATTTAAAAAAGAAACCTTTCTGATGACTTTTTGCTTTTAAAGAAAAAAAATCACTGGTTTCAGATTGTCATAATCTCTCATCAATTTAATGCTGATTACAAAAAGGAGAAGTGATTTGTGGTATTTACTATTAGATGCAGTCGGATTGTCAGGCGTTGCAAACGATGTACGCATTCATTAAATAAATTGTAACTTCACAATGACTATCAAGATTATCACTAATTCAGTGTGAGCTGAAATATTATGTAAAATATTCCCCCAGAGTACAACCACACCTTCTGAATGCAAATTAGACATGCTTATAGTTTTCCTTTTGAGCCTTCAGACTGATGATACTTTTATCATGTTCCAGAAACACACTTCTGTCTACTTCTGTGTTGCTTATCACAGCAGTAAGATCTAACTGGATACTTTTTCTAAGATGTTTGTACATATAAGAGATTAATTGCACAGAATCTCACATGCAATTTCAGCCAACTGGCATCCAGCAGTACATTTATGAGATGGCGTTCTGCCATTTCATTGGCAAAGTTTTGAAACTGAAACAACAGAGCAAAAATCACCCGCCTTGAATTAACACCTACAGTCCATTTGGAGCCAAGTGAACATTGCAAGAGTTAATACAACATCTCCATGAAGACCAAAACAAATACAATGGGAAGTTTTGTAATAGTCTTTGATTGGAAGAAAATGTACAGGGTATTTCAGTGCCAGGCATCAGAAAATATCAGTTTCAAACTAAAGGCTAGGGGCTTGACATAATTTCTTGACAAGTATCAATAGTTCCTGAAACCAGAACTCAGTTAAACTCACTAGAGAATTTGCTTCTGCCCCCTGCTTTGTTCCAACACACTTGTCAGGTCCAGCATTGACACTGGCCCTTTAGACTGAGATTAGTTCTGACTTACACTGCACCTCTGTGTAGTGGTCAATTCCCCACAGTCGAGAACATTTTCTCCCTTCATGTGCCTACTGCAATTTATTTTACTTCTGTAGAAAATGTGCTGTGTAGAACAGTCGCAGTGCAACAACTCATAGAGGCAGTCCAGCCTGAAAGTGTATGGTGTATATATTAGACACAGGCTTTCAGAAATTCCCCAAAAAATCAGCAAAATACTTTATCAATTAAAAGAAAAACGAATATTACTATAGCTACTATGTGAAGAACAGCTTGCAGGTGTTTTTACGGACATCTTCAACCTGTCTCTTGCCCTAGTGACTGTGCCAAAATGCTTCAAAGCCACCATTGTTCCAGTTCCTAAACACTCCAGCCTGATGTGCCAGAATTACTATTGCCCAGTAGCACTGACACCCATTATTATGAAGTGCTTTGGGCAACTAGTCCTTGCACACCTTCCACCCACATTGGACCACATCAGTTTGCCTACCGGGGCAATAGGAGCAAGGAGGATGCTGTCTCCTTAGCACTACATTCTGTGCTCACACATCTGGACAACAATAACACCTATGCACAAATTCTGTTTGTGGACTTCAGCTCAGCATCATCCCTTCCAAGTTAATCATCAAACCTGGGGATCTAGGCATCAACGCCTCCCTCTATCACTGGATTATGGACTTTCTAACCAACCGACACCAGCATGTCAGGTCAGGCCACATCCACTCTGCCACCATCACAGGTGTACCACAGAGCTATGTGCTGAGCCCATTCCTCAATTCCCTCTTCATTCATGACTGCGGGCCTCTGCATGGATCTAATTCCATAATCAAGTTTTCTGATGACACCACAGTGATTGGCCTCATCACCAACAACAATAAGACAGGGAAAGGAAGAAGTGCAGCATCAGGCCACATGGTGCGCCAACAACAACCTGTTCCTTAACACCAGCAAAACAAAGGAGGTACATGGAGGCACGCAAGCCCCCATTAAATTTATTGAGTTGCCGTTTGAATGTGTCTCCAGCTATAAGTTCCTGGGGATCCACATCTACTGTAGGAGGACACCTCTAGCCTTGTCAAGATAGCTCACCAGTGCCTGTTCTGTTTGAGAACACTGAAGATGCATCACCTGTCTTCAGATATCCTGGTGAACTTTTTTCGCTGTGTGATTGAGAGCATCCTGACCAGCTGTGTCACTGTCTGGTATGGGAACTGCACAGCCACTGACTGCAAGGCACTGCAACAGGTGGTGAAATCCACCTAGCGCATTACTTTACTTTCATCCATTGATGACGTCCAAATAAAACGCTGTTTGTGTCGAGCTCACAGCATTCTTAAAGACTTCCTTCCACGCTGCTCAAAAATTGTTTGTCCCCCTTCTCTCCGGTAGGCACTTCAAGAGCCTCCGGACAAAAACCAGCAGACCGAGGAACAGCTTTTTCCCAAGGGCAGTCTCCTTACTGAACTATCGACTCGTGTATATTATGTCAATATAATATATAATATGTAACACCATGTACATGTCTATAGCATCCAACCTGTATATCTTGTCCATAGAATATTTACCTGTATGTTATCCTGTTCATACTGTAAATACTATAATCATATGGTAAATACTGTACATCTTGCAATTGCTGCTTATTGCTCTTCTGGTTAGTTACAAAACTGCATTTTGTTAAATTGTACTTGTACATGTGCAATGACAATAAAGTTGAATCTAATGTAATCTGATCTAATCTAATTTCATATAATCTAATAAAATCTACTACTACTACTACTAATAATAAGAAATATTATTATTAGTATCATTATAATTATAATGATAATAATTATTTTTATGTTTGTTATAAGATGGAATGAATATTACTTGTTACATTTTCACATCAGTGTAATAACCATTTTAATAGAAATAAGCAGTGTAGTGTTCTCAGTCTCACTCATTTTCTACCGCTTATCTGAACTACCTCGGGTCACGGGGAGCCTGTGCCTATCTCAGGCATCATCGGGCATCAAGGCAGGATACACCCTGGACGGAGTGCCAACCCATCGCAGGGCACACACTCTCATTCACTCACGCAATCACACACTATGGACAATTTTCCAAAGATGCCAATCAACCTACCATGCATGTCTTTGGACCGATCGAGGAAACCGGAGTACCTGGAGGAAACCCCCAAGGCACGGGGAGAACATACAAACTCCGCACACACAAGGCGGAGGCGGGGATCAAACCCCGACCTTGGAGGTGTGAGGCGAACGTGCTAACCACTAAGCCACCGTGCCCCCTCAGTGTAGTGTTTAGATATAAAAAAAAAAGCATGGCACTAATATGAGGGCACATATCCCTTTAAATATTTGCCTAAATTAATAATATCATACACTGGCTTAGGCCATGAATTTCATCCAAAGTAGCCAATCATAATCTTAATTGCACAAAATGTTCTTCTTGGTTCACTTTCATGTACTTCGCAGTGTTACAAAGGTAAAATCAATTAAGTCTATAATAAGGTCACTCTCCCTCTTCTTTGCTGCTGGATGATATGAGTGAGTCATTTGAGATAAATACTAATTTGACTCCAGGGAAGACACTGCTGTGCAAAACCAGACATGTTTCTTAAAAAAAAAAAGGAAGCAGATGGGGTGTTGGTGCAGTGCATTTCCACTCACAAAACCTAGATGAATCAGTTTGAATGATGATACTTACAATAAATCATGATTCATTTTATTTTGACACAGTGCATTTCGATTTTTAATATAAATAGTAATGTAACTTCAGAATTGGCATCATTTCAAAGTGTTCAGAATGATTTAGTGATTAATTAATGGTCCATGAACCTCTTATTCCCCATTTAATGGTTTAATAATTAAGTAGCATTAATGTTGGTTTCAATCTCAATATCCAGTGAATCATTTTCACTGAGATCAAAAAACCGCATTAGATCTTTTTTTTCTACGAATTTACCTTTTTTTCTCTGTCGGGGTGGGGGGACGGGCGGTGGGCTGGGGCGGGGGCAGATATTCTTCAGCACACTACCAAAACAAATGTGTTAACTACTGTATAAAGACTGTGTTTGCTAAAAAGATTGGACAAGTTCCCCCTAATTTTGTCACCCACCAGTGAGCCAGCTTTTTCCCATCATACAGCAGCTACCAACTGAGAAGCATGAAGCCTAACATATGCTTGTTTCAAGACACATGCAGCCATTTTTTTGAACTGCTGCTCATGCTGTGTCATATGGCACTCTGAGGAAAGCACTATTTACCCTCTTTCACGTACATGAGATCATAGATTCCTTTTTTCCAGCAAGAATCACTGTGATTGACAGGAGAAGAGTATGTCATTGTTATTTGTTTATTTATTTATTACTCCTTTGGCTCCTGGCCACAGATATCTGTGTTTCATCAGGGTTTGTACTTGCTATCTCCTGACAGTAGGACAAAAGCTTTTTTTTTGCTCGACTCAGGAGCCAAGGATTGGACTAATTATTTTCTAGCTACTATCTAAGCTTGAATAAAACAGTGGTGACGCTTTATGTCAAATATTCTTGACAGCTGGTTTTTGTTATTGGATGTACTGTAAATGCTTTTTCACTGTGTTCAATTTGAGAAAGAAATGGTCCCTGCTCAAAGCATGTGTTGGTACATGGGGCTGTTTGGATTCAACTGAAGTTTTTCCTCCTTAGTGAGTGAAGAATGGAACGTTGTTATTTGTATGGTGGGATGACAAGATTTACTCCTGACAACTCCCCTGATTTACTCCTGACAGCTCATTCAACAAAAAAAGCTTGATTAATTTGTCTTTACCCTAAGAGTCTTTGCAAATTGCTTACATAATCCTCACCAACGTCTTGGCTTTTTTCTTCTGCCGAATGCTGAGAACCAAAGTGTAGGATTGGGACACCATATCTGTATTGATTTAACACCTCGTTGGGAAAGTGACAGCTGAATCAAGATTAACACTCCTGCTCAATATCTGCACCGCGTGCCCATTTCTTTTCAATCCCATTAGTTGAGAGGTGATAGCCAAGCTGGCTGACAAATCTGTTTACACTGTCAAGTGTGTTCGATGGCAAACACGCCAGCAGCAATCTGCTGCCTTATGAAAGCTTTTTATTTTGTCTGTACTTTGGCATTGATAAATAACCTACTTGCTATGTTGCTCCACTGTCCTTATGCAGCCCCAGAGTCTGTATATAACATTATAAGTTTTAATGTTTGTTGGTCAACAATTTTTGCCTGACAGTCGAGTTTTTGGGACAGATGAAAAGAAGTTGGAAGAAATGAGTTATAAAGCCAGATGTGGAACCAGATGTTCTCCCTATGCAGTTCAGTGAAATGAATATGAAATTTAATGCAACTGCTAAGATGGGGTTTGTTGATATTTTTGTGAGAATTTAGAATTTAGTTTTGTTTGACTGAAACTTTGTCCACTTAAATATTCCCAAGTTCAAATAAAAATAAATACTGCAAGCCATCATGTGTTTTAGAGGAAAACTTCTGGAGCTGTCATCCTATTATTCAGTTTAATAGTCCTTGACTGTCACCCATACATACTTCCACTCTTAGATCTCTCAGGAGACCAATGACCCTGCCAAGGTTCTATCAAAATCCAACTCGGTTACATTTCACCTCAAATGAAGTCATGCCACACACTTTAGGTTGTTATTTTCCCAAGAGTCCTCATTTGTGATAAGAAGACGCCATTTTATACAACCCTTCGTCTTTATCCCCAGTGACACATTCTCTACTAGTGGTGAAGGGCAAAGTCTAAACTCTTCAGTCTGTTGAGTCAGACAACACCAGAGGACGAGCCTTGTGTGCTGCACTCTTATTTAGAGTGGCTCTTAAAGGAACTCACTCGAGCGGAAGTGTTCATTAACTGAACAGATCTTGACAGGAGAGAGGATCTTTTGTTTCCGAGCATTAGTGTGCATCAGTACAAAGCAGTAATGGCTCCATAGCATCCAGATCCTAGTAGGCACATGGATTCATTATAATGTTACCTATCTACTGTCTGTATACTCCTCACCAAGGAAAAAACATCATGCTAAACTAGAGCATGTAGTACTGTTCACAAGCTTTCAAACAAGCCTGTATTATATATTTGGTTATGTACCATTGGTGTTATAACAGGTAGTAATATAGGACCACTAGGATATGTAGAACAGTGTTATCTTTGTATTGGTCATTACTGGTTACATAACAAACCCCACAGTTTCAATTTATTGCCATTTTCACTTTCAATAAATTATGTTTGAAATCATGGGGGTTTTTATGTTTCATTTCTAACATAAAACAGAACATGATTTTTGAGATTTCTGGGCCAGTATAAAATTTGGCCTGAACCATACTGTGAAAGTATAAAAGAGGTAAAAATAATAACTGGTAATCACTACCCCAAATATCATCATATTCAAACATTTTTTAAGCCTCCTATAGCAAAGCAATTTCCTAAAGATTACAATATTAAATTATTACTGAATTAAACATTACACTTTGTAACTATTTATATGTATGTGTTATGTTGTGAAACGTCTGCAATATACAATAGCGTCTGTTATAAATTACGGAGTAGCTGCTAAAAATAGTCTGTCTCTCTCAGCCTCTTTCTTGTCACACAACTTTTTATTGTCATTTTACAAAGAAATGTGAAAATGCAAACTCCTGTATCTTGTAGATTTTCACAAGATAAATAACTCACTGACTGTCACAATACTAACTGACTTTCCCTGGTTTTGATTTGTTTTTGCTCTACTGTCAGATACAAGCTGTCATAGAAAGTATTTGCAAGAATTAAAATCACTGTGATGCTGTGCATAGCTTTACTGTTCAGTTCCTCTGCCCTAGGGTTGATCCTGAACTCAGATTACTGGTTGTGTGTAACTTAGCATGTTCCCTTTGTGTACTTGTGGGTTTCTTTAGGGTTCACTGGTTTCTTTCCACTGTCCAAAAACAATAAATTAGATACAATAAATTAGATAATACACCAAAGCCAGGAGCAATATATAATAGACTTACATCGTTTTTATTGTCTGCAAACCTTTCAGGAGTATCTTAGACATTCTCTGACAAATATATATATATATATATATATATATATATATATATATATATATATATATATATATATATATATATATATATTGTTGACAAAGCTTTTTTTCTCTCTGCTATACCAACATAAAAATGTTCTGTGACAGTAATTATGGACAACTCTCTATGTTGAAGGGTGAAAATATATGGCTTTCATGTATAATGAGGGAATTACAGAGATTATTCATGCTGATTTATAAAGGACATAAACATGAAAATTAAATGCTGTCATGATGGATTTAGCTAGTAATTAAACAATGTGTTTGGCCAGTAAATAAATTGTTTTTCAGCAGAAACCTAGGATGCAATTCTAGGAGACTTATTTTACATGGGTCAACAGACTATATAATAGCACAACTGCTGTTTCTACAATGATCTTTTGCATTGTGGTTTTTATGTACTTTTTTATGTATATATCATAACTGGGAAATAACTTGAATTACTTTGCATTTAATTACATTGTCTTATTATCCTGATTGTTTTGGGGTGTTTTAATGTAATTTTTTTTTTGGTTATTTCTGTAATGTTTAAGTCATGGGATTGTTTGAGCTTATAAATGTTAAAGAGCTTTGTTTCACTGTAATTATTGCTTATATAGATAATATAAAATATATGCTTAGTGGTTAGCACGTTCGCCTCACACTTCCTGGGTTGGGGGTTCGATTCCCGCCTCCGCCTTGTCTGTGCGGAGTTTGCATGTTCTCCCCGTGCCTTGGGGGTTTCCTCCCCTGGTCCAAAGATATGCATTGATATTGGTTGATTGTCATCTCTGGAAAATTTTTCAAAATTGCATTAGATACAAAGGACATACTTTAAGCTTTAATTAATTTTCAAAATAAGTATTTACATTCAAATTGAGTGAATGGTATAGGAATTACAGCACATTTTTATGTCCTCACATTTAGCTGTCTTCAGTTCATGCTTTTGCTTGTTTTACCTTCAGATTTACTTTCAGAATGTGAAGCACATGCTTAAGTGGATTCCACATCTTTCTCTGAAAAATGTCTTGAGCTGTTTCAAAGTATGCATAGGATCATTGTCCATCTGGACTATGAAGTGCTGTCCAGTGGGTTTTCTGTGGACTTCTAAAGTGTTGGTGTATCAGAGCTCATGCTTTCTAACAAAGGGTACCCAATAATTAATTTGGCCCAAAGTGTACCCAATAATTAATGAATTAATATTTTTGATATTATCTCATTGTTGCATTTGTTCAGAATTGTTAGCTTGTTGGACTTCATAAAGTCATATTTAAATAAACTTTACACAGTTTACTTGTAAGGAGAGTAACAATACACACTCTAGATAACACACACTAGGACATAGAACAGCTGAGCAGTTAATAGTCCAGTTTGGCCTCTTACAAATGGAGGAACTGTTATTGTGATTTGTTTGATACACAAAAAGAATTAAATAAGCAAAAGCTCTTTGTGTGCATTTCATAGCTCTAGGACAGAAGATATAGAATTGGTGCTTTTGAGAATTTATGGCACTAGTGTAATGGCACACATTCACTCTCTTCATTTTCTTTGGCCTGGAAGATTTCTATGCTTTAATTATTCATGATATGACATAAGATGGTTCATCAAATTGGTAAAGCAAAACAAACTCGGGGATATACAAACCTGTATGGACAACTCATCAGACATAGTTCTTTAACTTGTTATGAAAAGAGGAAGTGTGGTGTTTAAAAGGTTTAAAAGATTTCTATTTCTTTCCATGGAGTTTATAATTCACATAGGTAGACATTAAGAAAAGCAAAGTCTGAAATGCAAAAATACACATAAAGACAGAAGAGATGTGTGTTTATGTGAATTAATTGCACATCATGTGGATCTGGTTTGAATTAAAGTGTTGCTTAAATGCTGGAATTGGAAAAAAAGGCTTCAGAAACAATATTTTTCAGTGTGAAATGACTGTAATTCTCACCGAGACAGTGACACTGTTGCCAAGGGAAGCATAGTGGAGAGGGCAAGATTGTGTCAGGTAGAAATAACCGGTTCACTGACATAGAAGAGATAACAACAAATGCATTTTTCTCCTCTTGTGCATTTTTTTGGTTGTTCACTCAAATGTTTAAGTACAGCATGTTCCTCATCCCTGAATAATAAGTTGCTTGTGGTTAATTATTGCCAGTAAAGTAATTTTTAAGGGTGTATTTAATGAAGGTATTGTATGAGTACAGTACATTCCCACTCCAAAATCTATTGGAAATTCTTCCCAGAAGAGTGGAGGTTGTTATTCTTAACAACGGTACCTAATTCTTTAATAGTGGTTTCAAAAGGAAAATATAAATGTTATGATGAAGTCTCAACAAAATTTTAGCCAAACACTTTAGAACTCCAATGAAGCATGGTTTTTTTATGGGCTCCTATAGAAAATATTCAAGTACATTATGATTTAATGGGATCAAAGATTAACACTCAGCGGATAACAGGTTTAGAACATGTAATTTTTAGGCCAAACCAAGATGCACAGCTTCATTGAGAGTCAATGAGTGTGTAGGTGTTTGGCTTTTGCATAGATATCTCAATCTTTTCGCTCTTTGCTTGTCCCACCTGGGTGCACTTTTTTTTTTCATGTGATAACATAGAGACCTCAGAAAAGTGCTGAACCTCATAATCAACTGCCAAGTGAGACGATAATAAACAGGACTGCTGTCTCAAAGGTCTCACTTCTAATTTGTTGACCTGGTTTTGGAAAAGCCTTTTGTTGTTCTTAAGGCCTGAGAGTTAAACATGTCTGCCAAGTAAAACATGAATCACACACACATTATTTATAACAGACATCTGTACTTTTGAATAAAACACCAGCCACCAAGGATTTAATATATGATATATTTTAAGTGGTTTGCTCTTTTTTTTTTTTTTTGGTTTGTTTCTATAAACTACATATCTGAAAGCAGCCCAATTCTGAAACATTAAGGTAGATGCTAGAATTGCATTTAAAGGAAACAAGATATTAAATGGATCGATTATCTAGAGTAGCCAGTGCCTGGCTGCACTTTGGCCAGCCAAATGAGTGAAGAAAAGGCTGGAAGGACTTGGCTCCTATTACAGTGCATTATCCTGTGATGGGACATATCAGAAAATGGACCCTCTTTCTCCTGCCTGTCAATGTGCTGTTGAAAAAGTGGAGACAGACTTTTGCTCAATAAGGCTGTCTCCCTTATACTTTGTATAATTTGGTGATATTGTCTAACACCAAATTAAAAACACAACTCGATTTATTGATCCAGCTGCACGTTAGTACATTGAGCTTTGGTGTTATCAGGCTGTGAAAAACTTCTATTTGCTGTAAAGATAACAAAGGTGGCATTGAGCAGCTAAAACTAGTTAAGAATTGAATGCACTTGCTCCCTTGGGAAATCTAGGCAAATGCATTTAAGTCTGTGTCTGTGTCTAGTCAGAGGCCATTTTGCGTACAAGAGCTTATAATTGTGGCTCGTTTAATGTTTCCTTCTGAGCACTGCCTACTTTTACGTACTTAGCCTAGAGCTAATATTGAAGGAATGCTGTACAAAAGCGTACAGGAACACCCAATTAATCCTCCTTAGTATGTCGTGTTGAGCTTTTCAAAGACCTTGTCTCGCAACACTGCCTAGTTCCCTTAACTAATATACACTTTAACCTGGCTACATCAAGGCTGTCCATGTCGTCAGTCCTGGAGGGCCATAGTCCACAGTTTAGTGATTTTTTTTCTCTAACACACATATTAAAGCTGCTAATGAGCTGTTTCGGTGAATCAGGCGTCTTTAAGTAGGAAAATCACTCAACTGTGCTGGGCTGTATTTATTCATAGATAGTGTGGTAAAGAAAAAACTAACTTAAATATATAATTTCTTTATGAATTTTTTAAAATGCTATTCATTATTATTCCACAGATTCTTATGTTTAAGGACATTCTTTGCAGAAAAACATGTTTTTTAAATATTGGATGACTTATGATTGTAGAGCAGAGGCTGATTCGATATAAGTGTTTTTATTAACAGTAAAAATACTGTATAAATACTGTATTTATATATATATATATATATATATATATATATATATATATATATATATATATATATATATATATATATATATATTTATCCTGTATACAACCATACATGGCATGATATGAAATGTTGTTTTTGACTGTCTATGATTTTAAACATATAATACAATTAAAAATAGAATTTATATAAACCAGAATTTAAATATTCATATATAAGGTAGGAAATGAAAAGATGTATAGAAAATATAAAAATGTAATATAAGGAATATAAAAATCAGTGGCAGAAACAATACGACTGTATATTGAATAAATTGCACATGTGCAATATAAGCAATATATGCTGTGTTGAAACAAGCTGAGGTAGTGGGTTGTGTCCAAGACCCAGTCCTATGTGTCGTCCTTGTTAGTGCCCTGAATGGCTCATTCTCTCTGTGGGGCCTTCAGGGACTGGAAGTGCTTCCCAGACCAGAACAGACAGAAGAGTCCATTGTTCAGATAGCTGAGGTCCTTCACTATCTTCCTGGCCTTGGTTCAGCATGACTTGCTGTAGATAAACCGCAGGTCACAGAGCTCAGTGTGGATGGTATGCTCAGCTGATCACACCACACTTTGGAGAGCTCACCTATTCTGTTTGATGCTGTTCCCAAACCAGGCTGTCAGGATGCTCTAAATAGTGCAGGTATAAAAGTTCCTTAGCACTTTAGAGGGCAGTGTAAAGTGTCTTAAGTGTCTAAGGTAGTAAAGATAGTAACAGACCTACTCTCCAGGGTGTTAGTGTGACAGGACCATGACACGTCATGTTTTGTATGAACACCAAGATAGCGGAAGCTGTCCAGTGTCTCCATTGGGGCCCTATTAATCTTAAGGGGGTGGTAGCTCCTACTTTGTGCTGACTTCCACTAATATCTCCTCTGTCTTGTTGATGATCAGGAGGTGGAAGTTCTCTTGGCACCAGGTCTCCAGGCTTAATCTCCTTTTCATTGTTATATCATCGGCAAACTGGATAATGGTGGTAGAGTAGAAAGTGTCAATTCTGTGTGGAAGCCATTATTCAGATAATAAAACGATCATGTGTTATAAATAGACATTTGTTATTATATTATGTTTATTTTATTATATTATTAAATTATTTTATTTTATTTTTTGTTCAGAAAACTTGACAGAAAAGTACATCTTGTTGGTGTGGTTTTATTTTCAATCAGGTGCAAGTGAGTGGTCTGATTCCAAGCTCAGCTTAACATGCTCAAATTACAAGAACCTGTGGTGCTCCTTAGTAACTGCCTGGATCATGGTAGTTAAATTATGTTACTTGTTTGTTTATACCTTGGGAAAATAAGATTAAATTCATTAGAAAGTATCATGGGTGGGTACAAACAAAATAATAATAACAAGAGTGGAGCAAAAAATGCACACAAATTGAATAACTGCCAGAGCCAGAATTCACACACTGTGTTGACAGCCAGCATTGCCACTTTTGGGTTTTTTTCAGTGTTTCCAGGAGCATAGTTGTATGGTTCATATTTAATAAGGCCCAGGTTTAGGGCACTTTGTATATACAGTATACATACACACACACACACTCACACACATATGTGTGTGTGTGTGTGTGTGTGTGTGTGTGTGTGTGTGTGTGTGTGTGTGTGTGTGTGTGTGTGTCTAGCTAGTCTTCCCTTTGCAAGCTATATGCTTGCAGCATAGTTGTTAGATGTAACAAGAAATATCAACATTGTACAATTAATAAATCCCAATATTGTCCATATCAAATTTCCATATTTCAATGCTAAAATGGTTTGTGCATCATTCTCTGTTACCAAGTAAATCTCACTAATCAGTCAAGCTAGTTGTGTTTGCAAGTTTCTCTAATCAAGAGTGAAAGAAAATCAGTAGTTGCTATCAGACTGAACAAATTAAAGCTGAAATTTAATTTGGAAATGCAAACCCAAAACAAAACATCAAATTAGCTCAAATTAGTCAAGATTTGATGATCCAAACAAATTTACTGCACATAACAATTTAATCCTCAGAAGTTAGCAGCGTCCTTGTAACAGAAGTTGATAATCTTAATCTTTCTCAACAGACAGATTTTTGTGAGGTGAAGAGTGGAATCAGTGTGTGTTTCTTGGAGTGGATTGTGGTGAGCCGTCAATGTTCTTCACTATCAGCCTTCTCTTTTCATCATAGAAAATGTTGAGTGATCATGATTGTGTCTCTGGTGATAATGAAACTGTCAAAGGAGGACTGAAGCACTCGATTGTGTTTTTGATGAGTGTCTATCGAGGCTTTTGATGATTAGTACCAACAAAAGATGTGGCGGATTAGACGCCCCTCCTTTGATGTTCTCCACATTTTGCTATTGTGATTCAGAATCAAAAGATGTCTTCTTTTCATACATCAAGCTTCTTAGAATTTTTATGCCATGCAAAATGAAACCACTTTATTAAATCATTTTTTCCCTTTTCATGCCAGATTTTTTCTGTCAGTAACATGTCATTACTAGGGGAAGTACAAAGTTTCCTGTGCATTGTATTGTTTGTATTATCATCTATGATGCCTTATTCTATTGATCACTGCATTCGATTAAAACAGATAGGGCTGAATACGCTGAACCTAATTCTATACATATCTCTCTTCCTCTCTCTCTCTCTCTATATATATACACAGATAGAGATCATATCAGGGATCAAGTTACACCCTGGGCAGTATCAATCCATTGTAGAGCACAGCCACACACCCTTTCAAACCCATACCCATTCACACACCACTAAAGACAATTCAGGGATGCTAGTTAGCCTACAAGGCATATCTTTGCATTGGGGGAGGAAACTTTCTGAAAAACATGCGAATAAACAAACTCACACCGCCATCCACCTTGTGTGCGCTAGATTCAAATCAGCAATCCTGGAATTGTGATACAAATATGCTAAAAATCTTACTATATAATTTTCCAATATTTAGTCGGAGGCCCTCAAAATAGCTGCTTTCTTTTGGAGAATCATTTCATTCAATATTTTTCATCAAGATAGATTACCAATCCTTGTATTCCAGAAAACATATATTTCAATGGAAAGAGAGGATGGAGCTGCAATTCCAGTAGTGGGTTTTTCAAAGGATTGTACCCATGAAATATTCATGAGCACAGCACAGCTAGGAACGAGGCTGAACTATGCTGTGATGCTTCCTCCATCAGAGGCTTGTGAATTGGGACAGAATGAAACACAGCCATGCTATTGTTAGAAAAAGGGCAACATGTCAAGCAATATAGATGAGATTGAGATTGGAGTCGAAATCATTGGAGTCCACTTCATGTTTTCAGGAATCATGGAAGTTCTGTGGCAGATGGCATCTGCCACTATCATTGTGAGGAGTCAGTGGGAGTTCTGTGAATAGATCTTGACTGATTTGAGATACTCTCCTACTGTATGTCTCCTCTTTTGATCTGCTGAAATGCTATGCAGCTGAACACAAGCTTTGTTATTTCCATTTGAGCCATTGTAAAACATTGAACTAGAATTTTTCCTTATCTAATATGTCAGGAAACAAAAGTGGATCTACCAAGTAGGATGCTTTAATTGCTGTCAGCTGTTGCAATTAGTTACAGTCAGAATATGAATTACACAATGACATACTTTTCTTTTTCTTGATTGTAATTGTAAACAAGTCCTATTAAACTCAGTGAACCATTTCAGTGAACTGAAGTCTGAGGCTAATCAAATGTTTGTGATGTACTACCTATTGGCCTAGCTAATATACAAATTGCAAAGTACAGATATTATCATGGAGAGCTTGTTGGTGCAGTGGGTAGCTTTGTCGTATCACAGCTACTTGGTTCCCTGTTCAATCTCTGTTCAATTTCTGTGAATGCCTGGGTGCGGTATAGTCAGGGACAGCTATTATATATTATGTCTGAAAAATTGGAGTGAAACTTACCAGTGCAAAGGGTCTATCCCAAACCAATATGTATATTACAACAAAAACAAGGTGACTGTAAGTTCAATTTTTTAGTTTGTTTCTAGTGTTTGAAATGTTTTAATTCCTGTCTTCAAATCAACTGGACAGTAGAGAAAGCACATGTCTTTTTTGCATTTAAAATGATATAAATGTACAATATAATGCTTCTTTACATTTGCTGATCTCTTTACCACCATTTTAGGTAAAGCTTTGTCCCCTTTATATTTCAAAACACTTCATGAATATATTTTTTAAACCTGTGTGACAGATTAAAAGAGTAAGCAAAGAGAAAATATTTATAGCACATACCATTCAGTAGTAAAATTCAGACAAAATAGTGTCATTTAAGTGCATTGATGAAGATTGAGATCAAAATCCTCATCTGGCTATTGAGAAAAAAGTCTAAATAGCCAGATGAGGATTTTGATCTCAATCTTCATCAATCTTTAGGAGAAGTCCCTTAATCTAACGCACCCTTACATAAAGCTTTGGTATCTTCCATTGTAGCCTTGATGTCCCAGCTAAATTACTGAAGCCAGTTAATGGTAACATGCAAGATCTTCCATCTTTCTGTGAAAAAGAAAGTTTCTATATTCTGACATCTCATTACATCTTTATAAGTTTAAAATAAATTTGGTCTGGAATAAAGTATACCTCATTGGAACATTATGAATCAATATTGTATTAAACAAGAGCACTAGCTTGCCAAGACCAATATTCTTCTTCTTCTTCTTCTTCTTCTTCTTCTTCTTCTTCTTCTTCTTCTTCTTCTTCTTCTTCTTCTTCTGCTTCTTTTTCTTCTTACCTTTAAAATTACCCATAATCTCGTCTGTTTTTGTATATTTTTAACCACAAATACATTTGTTCTATGCTCTTTCACATCACAAACACATTTCAGGAAGATGGCACAAACAAATGCTTCTTCTTTATCTCTATTTTTTTTCTTCATTTTTTTTCCATTAGGCATTGTCAGACCGCATCTATTTTGATAGCTTTCAATCTAAAACCACCAATTTAATGCTGAAGTACTGTGTAACAATACAAACTATTCACACCTTTATCCCTCCTTTATCGATTCTTTTTTGCTGGCCACTCTTCATCCCCTGCACATTAATTCAATGGCTCTTCAATTTTAACGGCACATTGCTCCTGTGCAATAGAAGTTAAAGCCACCAAAGTTGGTTTACAAGGCTGTGATAACAGTCCTTTCATATTTTTCACATCCTATAGAAAATAATTGATTTTGATGCTTTTTTTATTAACCACTTTAGATGAAGCACTATAATTTATGGTTGACATTATTTCTATTGTATTTTGAGTGATAGTGATTTTTGGTTATACCAATTTGAATCAAATGACCAGTCTAATAGGCTTATAAGTCTAAACACTCAATAATTAAAACAACTCTGATAAAGGTAAATTGAGATTTGTCCACCACAATATTGAAAAATATCATGGACCCCTTGTTGATGCTTCATGTATCACTTTGATAAACACTGCTCTATATTAATTATATTGTAATTACAAGTTGCACAGTCCTCCCACTTGTGTTGTCTACCTGAAACTAATACTGCAAAAAGACTTGTGTTGTCAAATATTGACCTGTCTGCATGATTTGAAATTTTCTGCTTGAAGCTTTTTTAAAATATTGAATTCACTAAAGAAAACTATGATAATGAGTTCTCACATCCCTGCCAACTATTGTTGTTGAAGGATTTAATGCCTTTATTATTCACCATTGTTATCTTTTCTTTCATCCTTCCATCCTCTTATTGAAACACACTTATTTTTCAAACTAGATCAATAAAATGTTAAACGTATTGCACAGTTGGCCAATATCTTTCATCCTGACATCATTCCACGGAAAAGTATTGATTTCACTATTTTGTGAATGTTTGGGTAACAACAAGCAAATCTAGCAAATTTGTTACGTTGATAGCACCTTTGTTTTATTACCATGGTTACCCCATTTATCCTCCCAACACTACAGCATAAAAAACTATTGATTTCTACATATTGCATTTTCAGCTGGACAACTCCCATGCATTTAAAAATCGTTTTTGGCAAGATAACTGAAAGTTTGTTTACAAGCTTTATATTATTGTTCTTGCTTATTGCTGTATTGTTCTAGACTGTTATGCTGCCAACATTTACATTTTAGGTGGCCTATAAAATGTAAGCTTTGAAAGAAAATACTACCACACTATTTTTTAAAATGCTTGCCCAATAGGATCGTGTTGCATTTTAAATAATGCCATTTAATCCCTTAGATGCCAACTGCATTTTGTGCAATCTATGAAAGCTCTGGTTTAGCCTAAATTATTAGAAAAACATTCAAAATACAATCCAGTGTCAAGTCAAGTGCATATGAAAATGTGTTTGTCATCAGGGTCAAAATTATCGGCTTCAACTATAAATAATCACTTATTGACTAGTTTCCGAATTTGAACCTTGTCTGCATTTAATTCCTGATTGTTATCCTGTAATCTGTTGCTAAGAACAAGGTGTCAGCTGTCTGTAGAGGAAACAGAAACCATAGACCAAATGTTATTTTGTTAGTACACAATTCGTAGCAGTATTGGGTGGCACAATAATGACTGGGTGACTTAGTAATTAGCATGTTTGCCCTACTCATCCAGGGCTCAATTCATGCCTATGCCCATATGTGTGCAAAATGTTCATGTTTTTAGGTTTTCCCAATGCTTCAGGCATTTCTTGTGGGAAATCCAGTTTCTGCACCATTGACATGTGTCTAATTACCATTTCTAAATTGTCCATAGTGTGTGAATTGGTGTGTATCATTGTAGGGCACAAGGTGGTGTACCAACCAGTTGCAGGGCACAATCTCCTGGTAGTTTCCTGTGATAGGTTTCAGACGTCCAGTGACCCTGTATAGGTTAAGAAAATGAATGAAATTTTTCTCAGCACACCAGCAACAGCACAGTTTCACAGTATGGAATGCATTGGTGTGAATATATTAGGTGTAGCAGTGATACTGGGTTTTTTAAGAGCCAATGTATTTCCCTACATATTAGAGGCAATTAGAGTGTGTAGCTGATCTGCTTTCATGTACAATATATTGTGCAGTACATTAATCATCTTCTTGTCATCACGTTTTCATCAAGGTTGGTTTCTTACCCCAACTCATCTGGTGGCTGGATATTTTTGGTTGCTTTCAACCCAGCAGTGACACTGAGGTGTTTAAATACCCCAGCAATGCTGCTGAGCTTGGCACTCCCATATCAGCAGCACACACGCTACCATGCCAGAACAAAGTGAGTGTCACTGCTGTGCTGAGAATAGACCACAACCCAAATAATATCTGGTCAGATGGGGTCCTGTGGTGGTCCCTTACCTGCACTGTTTATAGGTTTCTGTACCTAATAAGGTTGAGACTGATTGTATATCACTGCAGACATAAAGTCTCTCAGACTGCATCTCTTTCTCCTGCATAGAAACATGAAAATGTATAAAAAGCTCTATGTACAGTATAATACTTACCTTTGATTTAACCTCTGTGCCACTGTAATGAAAGCTACCTGGCCATTAGTTCTACTCTTGGATTTCTAAATTTATAGATCAATATCATTTTCTACTTGGGACCACATATCATGGTTTCAGGGCTGGATGTAAGACAGAGAGAGAAGCTTACTGTGCCAGGTCCTGGGAGACCCTGTACTACTGTATCTAATTGAAATGGCAACCTGAGATTCAGATCAATTTTTGCAGTCCGTGGAGCAGGAAGTACTGGCCAATCTGTGTTGAAGCTATTATCAGATTTTGTTACAATCTTAACACCCTGCACCTTTTTTGTTATTTTCTTTTACAGGGTTATGGAGTGTTGCATTCAGTGTTTCAGGAAAATTTCAACATGAATTTATATTAGGACCAGCAATGTGAAGAGACAATCTCCTCCTAGACTGTACCCATTACAAGCAGGGTTTGATTAAATAATTGCCTATTAACTAGTAATTTGTCCACCTTAGGACAATTACACGACACACTGAAATGCCATTATGCATTTCTATTAAAATGTTGTAATAACAAATGATGTAAACTGGGTCCAGATCAGTATATTATCCCCTGCACACATTTTATTTAATTTAGTAGCATATCTTCCAGCCTTTCCAGCTAAAGCAACATGAAAAGTCAGTATATATCACATACTGTATGAGGAATGTTGCTAATGTATTTCAAGCCTGTATAGGATCAGAAAATCGTAGCACAATGTAATGTGTGCATGCTGAGTGCTTTAAATAATATGGACTGTATTGCTATCAGATGTAATACAATGTAAAATAAAAACAAAAGAGCATAAAGATTAAAATAATATACGATTGATAAGAACTAAAAGTCCATTAAGAGAGTATTATATTGCTAATTATTGCTTCACGAATAGAACTAGCTGTGATTAGCACATTAGTTGCTAAAGAAATTGGGTTAATAAAATAGCACTTGATCCAGCCATCCTTTATTTTTTAGATTGCATGTCAGCAGTTAATTGTGCACACTTTAGTAATGCTAAGAGATAATAAATCATGGGCATGAAATCATAATGTGTGTAATGTAGGATATTCTATCGTTTGTTTAATTGGGTATTTAAAAACACACTGATGCTTGAGATGAGCTGATTCGAGCTAACAGCAAGTTAATTCATAAACTCTATCCAATAAAATCAGTCCTTGATATAAGTAATTATTAAAATGGCTTCCTCTGAGCTTCTCAGTGTGAGAGGAAAAAAAAATTTTTTCATTGTCATTAAATTGTGTTTCATGCCAGCCTCCAAATCATCATTTTGACAGAAGTTAAAATCATTCATTTAACTGTGAATCTAAATGTTTAACACTGTCAGCTAGTGGAACTAGAATTAATACAGACTTAATACAGCTGAGGATCAGGGTTATTTAATGAAAAAAAAAGTTTCATGCAGTAGTAGTGAAGTAATTAATCATACGTGCACATGTAATCATACTGCATAATTGCTATAACATGGCTGAATGAATCAACATTTGACAAGTCTTGTTTTTGTGTTTTTGGCAACGATTTCAATAGATAAACTGAACAAGCTGCTGATAGTTTAGATTGAATAGATAAAGTTCATAGGACCCTTCTGTGAATATCCCTATTTCTATGTATAGACACTTAATTATAAAGTTAACATGGATATGTGAGGCATATTGCCACTTCGCTGCCAGCTGGCACTCTGTTACTTCCTTAGCCAACTACAGGTTACATACATTGTAACCTGATTTATTACATGACCCAAATCCTGTTCCCAAATCCTGTATTACACATACCTGTTTCCTATCACACTAATTCCCTTACAGAAACTGGACATGGTTTTGTTCAGTGTGAATTGTCTTCCAGTGATGATTCTGAGTTGATTATTCTGCCAACGTTCAGCTTTTGATTGTACGTTCCTGTAGCTTTTATGATTTTACTAAGCCGAGTGTATTTTATTTGCCAGTTGCTCTGAATTTTGCAGTCTGGATTGTCCACTTGATCTTTTAATACACCTGCATTTGCCTAAAAAACCCTGTGATCTCCTGGCACGTAAAGCCATCGGCACCCACTACAGGTCAATCACTGTATATTTTAAATGAATCTTTTTCATGGGGATTTTTTATTAAGCTTAATCAAATCGAATGTATGTAACTGTGCTTGCTTTAGACCAAAAACAAACCATTTTAAAACTTGAAATTTCAAGTAGCAAGAATAAAAAATGAGCTATTTCCTGTGCAAGCACTATGATTTACTTACTTTGATCTGGTCATTTGCAGCTGGCTTTTGGTCACGTCTTTACTTTTAATTGCCTTTCCAGGTCTTCGTGCCATTTTCATTAGTCAATCATCAATGACATAATGATCATGAGTGTGCATGTTGATATATCCACACTTTGCATTTAAAACCTTGATCTATTTATGCTAATGAAGTTCTTAATTGCATTTGAAGAATCAAAATTTCCCACGTGGTATGAGAATGATTAGTAAATCTGGCAATTGTCATCTTTTTTGGAAATATTAAACATACAAGTCATTAAAAACCTTTCATATCTTCTTTCTGTTTAGCAAGCATCTCACAAAAACTGAAAGCAGGTCAATTTCTATGATATATAACCACATGCATATTGCTATATGGTGTATCACATGGTAATCTTCGTATGAATACATATGCATTTAAGTGCATGCCACTGGATTAACATTATCCAAATTTCCTAGTGGAATATTATGTAAATGACTTCTCCTGTTTACTATCATTTCATCTAGACTGGCTGAGTATGACCATATGTGCACAGCAGATCTAATGTTCAATACCCTGATTACAGAAAAGCCTTTGATATTTTGAGTGACAAAAGTACTTCATGAAATTTTAATGGGTTCAAAGCTTTTTCTGTGCTTGTAGAACAAAATCACTGCCCTTCTCTCCCTCATCCTCTTTCTTTCATTCTCTCTCTCTCACAAAGACCTCCAAATTTGCTGTCTGGGAAACCATATAAAAATCAAAGATCAGAGCCAATGCCATGACGACAGCAGAGGTGGCAATGCATTTCGTCTTGATAAGAGAAAGAATACTAAAATACCTCAATATTTTCTTTTTTTTTTTGTATATAAACTTATAGGAATTGAGCAAAAGACATACTTTGTATGATCCGTTGGATTAAACATATTATTAATTATACCCATATGGTGGGACATATCTTTTCAGCAGAGTACAACCTTTTGTTAGAATGATATTTGTATGCTTGCTCATCTGTTAACATGAGAGTCTTAAGCAGGAAACTGAGCAAGGCAATTTGCAAATCTTATTTATCTTAAAAAGAAAGCATGTTTGCACGTGATTAAATTTTCATCATTGTTTCCACCCTCATTTTGCATTTAACCAGAATTTACTTCATGTGCTTTTAGAATGTGAATGAGTTTCCACACAAGGCCATTATTAATAAACATATTCTTATTTCAACAGCAGAGCCCTGTTGTGGCATAATAATGACTTCCCCTGACTCAGGTGATGTGGCACAAGAACATGACCACTAATGAGCTTATGGAAATCCAAGGTTTAACAAAGAAATTGTTTGTAATGCTTAGTAAATGCTCCCAGCATTACAATCTGGAATACAAGTATACAACTAACATTATTATTATTATTATTATTATTATTATTATTATTATTATTATTATTATTATTATTATTATTACTATTATTAATATTATTAATATTATTATTAGTATTATTAGTATTATTATTATTATTAGTATTATTATTATCAATCAAAAATATTGATTGCCATTTGAGTAATTAACACAAGCTCCATTTACCCGCTTTGTTTCTCAGCTCCAACATTATTTATATATTTTTACAAAAATCATCTTTTTATGCAGATTCATACTAGAAAGTTTTAAATATTTTGGCTGACACATACGAGACAGTGGAAGAAGTTAACAATTTTGTATAGGTATATGTAAATATTCCCACACTGTGATTTGGTTTTGTATATATTGTACGTCTTTTTTTTTATGCTGCCTATTTTAATATTTGAATTATGCCACCAATGAAAAACTTTATTCGCTGGTTATGCATTTATCTAATTTAAAACCCATGAACTTTTTGCCTTTTTATGTCCTCAGATATCATTTTAAAACAACATCCTGAGTAAAATGATTGGATCGGCAACAAACTTTGTGCATTGACAACCAATAGGAGTGAAGACGGTAGAGAGCTCAAGTTCCATGCATACACTAGAAAAATGCTCTCCTTTGTGAAGGGTTAATTTTAGAATTGAATGTAAGTTTCAGAACTTAACCTTTAGAAATGAACTTTTTTACTATGGCAAACGGTAGTAGAAACGCATACTGACAACTCTGTAGAAAAGCAACTGACACCTTGCAGCAATCAAATCGAAAGCCTATGCAACTCCGACTGGACATAAATGAACAATTTACTTTTCTCATGTGTTTGAAACATGGTTATGACCTACTGTACATGTAGATTATTCAGGCTCAAATCTGAGCTCAGTTATAAAATAAATTGTTAACATTTAATAATATTAAAACTGGAAGCTATTGATCAGGAGATTGTGAGTTAAATATTAGCACTGCCTAGTTGCCATTCTTCGTATCTTTGGCAAGGCTCATACTGTAAGCGACTGCAATTTAATATATAACATACTGATAAACACACAACTGTTTTTCAAGTGAGCATCCATGGTATGCCATGACAAAGAGCACAGTGAACACACAATGCTAAATTGTGAAAGCATATCCTCATGGTTTGTTTGGTAAGTGTCAGGAGAGGTTTTAGTTTATGAATGGATGCTGATGTCTGCTGCCCAAGTGTCACAGGAAAGGAAATGTGCACGGTTTCTGCGGCGCCACCGGATTTAATTACTTGTCCTGAGGTTTGGTGGAGTGTGGAGACAGAAAACAAATCTAGTGAAAATATGGATACTGGGTACTGCGGGGGAATTGAGCAGCTATTATAGGGGGGAAGGGGTGGTGGTGCTGGTGGTTAAATTTGCTCCTGGCACAAAATTATGGCTGCTCGGGACACTGATGTACAGCAGAGATGCAAAAGGTCTCTATAACATTCAGTACCATTCCCAAATATCCAGTCATTGGATCTTTGCACAAAGATGTTAATAATGTGTGACACATTCTGTAAAGCTATATAATCAGTGTTTTAAGTAAAAGATATAGCTGTAAATGAATACAATTTTATACCACCGTGCAGCTGAATAAGAACCACGAATCAGAAGCCTTGCAATCATATTCTATAATAGCACGCATCTGACAATAATTCTGCCTATAACATAAATGACAGGTTTATATTAAAATGTGTAATCGTTTCCATAATAACAGCTCATTCGCATGTATAGTTGATGCACCACATAATTTAAGGCTAATAATACAAGGATAAAAATCATGTTATGTAATCAAGAAAAAAATATCATCATTGAAAAGGTGATATTTCTGTAAGCAGATTTATTTGTTTATTGAACAAGTTTTCCACCAGGGCAGAATTGTCACAACGAAACAACATCTAAATATACGCCGATGTCAAAAGTTTTGGCACCGTTTTTAAGGAAAATATATGTTATAGGACACCTTTAGAAATACTCTACATGTCCTGGACAGTTTGCAACATATAACAATGAATCATTTGGAAATCATGAAAATATTTGTGATAGTAACTAAAAAATACTAAGACGCAAAAGATATTGACATATAAAACATGTTAGAGTAAATACTGGCATTGGTGGCACAAGTAATAATGTGCATTACTGGTGAATACATACATACAGTAGACTCTCGTCTCTATCAGCTTGTATGTATACTTAGTGAAGCAAAGAATTTGAACACTGCAGTGCATACTCGTCAATCAACATCTTCCCCACCCAGATAGTATCCAATAACTTGCAGTGAAAGTGAGCAGGAGTGATCAGGAACATGTCCTGGCACCTTTCAGTAGCTTGAAAAGCATTAAAATACATTTACTGCTGCATAATGTACAGCAGAAACCAACTTCCAGAGAATAAAGTCCAATGATGTTTCACAGCTAAAATGTAAGAGAATATCTTGTGACATTTTATTGAAAGAGTGCAATCAAACCATGCAGACACTGGCTATGTTTACATACAAAGTCTTTCACAAATCTATTTTAGAGAACTTTCTATATGTATTCTAAAATAATTGCTATATAAGTTACAGTATCTATTATATTTGTGTATGGCCCCATTGAAAAGGATAAAATTTGTTCTTCACCCAGTCACTAGAGGGCATCTGAGACATTTTAGTTTCAGTTTTTAGCCACGGTCACTTTGCCCATCTTATTATATGGTCTATGATATAAACAAACATTTTCCAGGCGTTCCTCAGAGATGCTCTGTAATGTATCCTGCAGGACTACCTGAAGGTTATAAAAAGCTGCTTAGACACCCTTCTATAACCTTTCCAACCAGTTTTTTTTTTTTTACCAGACTATCTTTATTAGGTTAAGCTCAGGTTAGAAAACAACACTATATCTTACTCTTGAAATATCTCTGGTGCAGCTGTAAGATGTGGTTGTGTTTGCTGAATGTCAAACATTATAGTCAGTGTGCATTTTCTGTCCCCACATCATGCTTTTTCTCGGACTGTATGTCATTTCATTGAACAGAAGATTTTCCTTTTACTGAGCTTAAAGACAAACACAAGCTGATGTTTGTAAAAGTTCATTTTGAAATACAGTTAGAAATTTGCATGTTCAGATAGATCTTATTTTAGCTAAAACATATTGTAATGTGAAATCATATCAATGGGTCCCATGAGTGATTAAAAAAAGATGTTAATTTAATTCATGCAGTGTTTGTCTTGGCTTAACCTGTCACTCCATTATCTCTCACAAGAGGCATATTGTTGGAGTCATTGTGTCACCCGCTCTGGTCTGTCATTTATCACTAGTAATTGCTGCTGTCAATTTCTGGCCACAGGGTTTCCATTCAGCATCAGTATAAAGCTGGAGAGATCTGATTCTGCTCTTGGTCTTGGTCACTGAGATGTCTGATCTTGGTCAGGCTCTAAAACATGATGCGTTGGTTATTGAAATGTTCCATTTCACAATAACAACTGGTTAATTAGGCAGAGATTAAGCATTTTAAAGTAATTGGCATCAATTGATCAGCCTGTCAGCATGGCTGATTAATAAAAGTGCTCAATCTTTCCCTTTTGTCCATTCTGGCAATCACATGCTGCCTCAAATTGGTTGAAGTGGAACAGCCAATGAAATTTGTATTCAGTTGTAAATTCGATTTGTAAATAATAATAATAATAATAATAATAATAATAATAATAATAATAATAATAATAATAATAACATTTTAATTTAATTTGATCCTTTTAAACAGTTAAATTGCACTTGTATTAGGCACCATTTATAGTTGTGTTTGCTTTAGTTTCTATAAAATTATATAATTTGTTTGTTGAGAAAATGTAAAAATCTAAGAAAGTAAAAACCCATTTACAAAAAAAAGATAAAATCAGTAATTTCAGGGTTATATTGTCATGATTCAGCTCGGACTTTGGCCACGTGCAGTTTTGTTTATGTTTCTCGTCACGTGTCTGCCCCGCCTTCGTCTGCTCCTTCCTGTCACCACACCTGCTCCTCATTGTGTCATGATTGTCTTGTGTATTTAATTGTGCCACGTTGCCTTGTGCAGCACGGAATCTACTGTTGTCCTGTCTGGTCTTCAGTCTGTGTCATGTTTCGTGTTCCCTTTGTTATTAAACCCTGTTTTGTTTTGCTATCCTGCGTCTGGGTCAGCTTCCTGCCCCGCGTCATGACATATATATATTGATTTTGCGACAACATTTTTAGATGCACAAATTACAAGCACAGGAATCTTTTAAACTATAACCATTATTTCAAACGTCTTTTTAAACTACTGCCGTTGAAGACACATGTGTAATCACTTTCCATGATCGTGTGACTCATGTTCGAGGCACATGAATGAAAGAGGGTTTTGGCTGAAAGACACATTGTGATGATTTCACACATGCAGATTCACTCAATCTTCACTAAGCTACACTAAATATTGCAGGGTTTGCTTGATCATTTCTGGGATCATATAATCACTAAATCGTAGCAACTGTAGCAAGCAACTGTCATTAGACATCAACATCAAGCAACATTACTTTTTTATGTTGTGTAAAAAAAATCAAGCCATGTTTGCACTTTTTCTGGTTGAATCTAATTTAATGAGATGAAATAAACACGCATTCTTCTCAAGCACTCACATACGTATGTGCTTAAATTAGTAGACCGTAATTATTCAGTTTCTTCTGAATGATTCTTTCATAAAGGAAAAAAAAGAAAGAGCAAAAATATGCTTTAGAAATAAACACAAAACTACAAAAAACTACAGCAAGTATTGCTTATGTATGAGATATTTAGCACAGCAGAAATGTCCATATTGTTTTTTCATATGTTATTATACTGTTATTATACTGTACTTTTGGGAGTATTTGTCCTCCTTACTTAGTATATACTGGCATAAACCACATAGAAATACATATTGGTCAATTGCAAGTAAGAATGCACAGCTGGACTCAATTTCCAGTGTTTTTTATTTTTTTCAGCAGCACTGATGCTTCAACTGCTTTCACAACAGATTATATTTGCAGAACTTCAGGTGCCATGTTTACATGTTAAATCACAAGCTATAACAGCAAAAATTCACGTCAACAGAAAAATCAGTAATATTTCACGATTCATTTGCACTGTCTAAAATAAATTTATGATTATGAGGCATTCTATCTCATCAATCTGGTTTACAATCATTACACGTGTAAAGTTAATAAAAAAAATGCATACATTTGACAGTTTGATGGTTAATGATTTCAAGCTGAAAATAGACAGAGCTTTAAAGATTGATCTAACAGGTAGACTTACAAAAATTCAACCATAAATTCCCCATCTGTGGCAGCACGATTAGCAGTGAAAGAGACAAATAAGGATGGATTGTGGACGGGAGGTGAGCAGGCCCCCTGAGCTAATCACCATAATTAAGCAGGTGGTATTTTCCCTTGCCAATATTTCACCCACAGTCACCATTGAGCGGTCCATGCCACAGAGGCTACTCTGAATAATTAATGTTCCTCACAAGCATCCATAATTGAGGCCTTTCTCTGTTAGACATTTGAAGAAGCAACATGGGAGGCGTATAACTATAGTAGTACAGCGTTCTTACTCATGTACATACTTATAGCTCTCATAGGCTTATGTAAATCAAAGGATAAGACGATTAGAAACTTGGTTGGAGTTTTATACGTGGTACAAATATCTGTAATTCACAGTGCAATACTGTTACGACTGCTAACATGAAAGTCATGAAAGTCATAAAGACAGAATGTAAAGTTTTTATTACTTTCACATAAATACTGAAGACATCTTTCAAACTCCATGAACTCTTTTGTCATTCATACTCCACTTCTAGCAATATATTATATATTTGCAGAAAATATAACTGCTAACACAGTGCTTAAAAAACACATTTAATACAAAAATATGAAACCATTATAATTATAAAACAAAATAATAATCATTTCCAACACGGTTATTTTCTGAGGTGCTATGTTTGTTGTCTGGTTGCCATATTTTAGTAAAAGGGTCCAGGCTCAGAATGATTCTATTTGAAAACATGGATCAAGGAAGGCAGATTGGAGGGAAAAGTATTGTGACTGGGAGAATGATAAATTTCTGTAAAGATATAGAAAAACAAAACAAAACAAAACAAACAAACAAAAAAATTTGTTTATTTAAAACAAATCGAAAAATGGGAACAATACATTTTCACAATAAATAAGAAAGCAATGCAATTCCATCATGAATTTAACAAACCTTTAATTTTAAATGGCTGCACTGTTTCATATACATACTCTTTACTTGTTAATCAGTGGATTTTTCATGAATAAATAATGTACAATTACAAAAACAAAAAACAAATGTGGACTAAATACCACTAATACTACACAAAAATAGAAATCCTTTGAATGTCGTTTTTTTTCTGTGTTGCCTTAATACATTTTCTTTTGGAATGTTTTTTTTCCTCTTCATGTTCGACATTATTTAAAAAAAATACTGCAAAGGTATCAGGATATGTGTGTGTGTGTGTGTGTGTGTGTGTATGTGTGTGTGTGTGTGTGTGTGTGTGTGTGTGTGTGTGTGTGTGTGTGTGTGTGTGTGTGTGTGTGTGTGTGTGTGTGACGTGATTCCTGCAGCCCTTTTGAGTTTAAAATCGGAGTTTTCATTTAGTTTTGAACTTTTAAACCTTTTTCATTAATTAGTGCTGTTTTCCAATGAAACATTGCTTTAAAAAAATATTTAGTGTGTGTAAATAGCATCTGTCCAATAGCCCTTTCTCTCACTATGTGATTATTTATGATTGACAGTATCACTTTGAAGACATTTGAACATTGCTTTCGATCCCCAAAAAGGGCTGTGAGAAAACATATCATTCAATGTAAACAGACACTGAATGCACACACACAGATGAATGTATACACACAAATGAATGCACACACAAATGAATGCACACACAAAGATGTATGTACACACAATATTTTGTGGTATTACAGAATCTCCTGACTCTATTCTACATTCCACAGGGATCCCATTAAAGCAATACATATACTAGAAGATGAGGCCTCACCTTTTCTCCCAGGCTGCATAGATATAAGAAACCTATATGCAGCGCTAGACTAAGATTGATGTGCCTACAGCACATCTTGTTTCTTTACACAATGTGTACATTTCAGCTGTACAGTATGAATGATATGAAACTTCTTGCAGATGTAGAAAGGTGAGGTTACAGCTATTTACTCATTAATAGTGTTTAGCTTCTCTTGAACTCCAGCCTAGTTTCATATGAAGTTCAGTTCACTTATATTTAATGAAGCTTCTCCTTTGTGATTTTATAGGATCTTGCTATTGTTGATTCTTATTACATAAACTGAAAAAGACCTCCAGATGAACATGAAGCAAATTGTAGCTTATTATTTTTCACAGCAAAGATTTATGTAGCATTACGAGAGTTTCTCATCGCCGATAATGTTGGCGAGGCACTCGTGTATGAAAGTACTTAGCAACAGCATCCAATGCAGCAGCTGGGTTTCTTAGATCTGTATTGCCTTTGTAAAATGACTTCTTCCAGTTCTGATTAGCATATGGGACTTGTTATGTTTTGATTATGTTGTCTGAATAAGGAAAAATTTTAAAGGTATAAAAATTCTGAATTTTTTTTTTTGTTTGTTAACCTCACTTTTAAGTGAAATCCAGATTTAAATCTTTGCCTACAGTATATTTCTAAAATTTGTAATGACATATATTTTACTATTGATTACAATGTGCTTGGTTAATAATTATCATTAGTAGTATTGTTCTGGGACTTATATTTTGTATTTTGTTTGTAAAAAAATATTTTGCAATTAATTAATTTATGCGTCATGTCTATGGCTGAATCAGCATCAAACGCCATATCCCAGAATGCACCACAAACATGGACTTGGACTACAATACCCACATACAATGTGGTTTAATGTCACATTCACTAGATTACTGATCACACACATGCTTGTACTCAACTAGCTCCCCACACACACATATGTATACCGACCATCTCAATCTCCAATACACTCTCACTCTTAGTTCACTGCTTGACGTCACACCTGTTTCTCTAACTTTATTACAACTGGTGTTTTGTTTTTGTTTTGTTGTGTTCACCAGTATTTTAATTACCCCTTGTTTTGCAATGCATGTGATTTAAAACAATGGGTGGGTGGAAATGGGTTTAAGTCAAGTTGACCTTAAATAAAAAAGCTTTTGTAAACTAGAACGATTGATAACATGGACTGTGTAAAATAATAAAGCACAGTCTCTGCCAAGTAATGATTGGTGGCTGCCTTACACATGAGTGTTACTAATAAATCAATAGCTGTTGCTGATTTTGTTGAGCCTACTTGCTTGGCTGGAGTCCACTGTGGTGATTATATCCAAACTCCTCTTTGACTCTGACACTGGATAAGCTGCACTCCTGCTCCTCAGCCCCTGACAGAAAGCATGCTGCTCAGAAGAGATAATGAACTGACAATGACTTATCTTCCTCTCCTGCCCTATGTAACCCCTACATATTACTTCTGATACCACACATCCAGCACAGAATAAGGTGCTAGCATTCATGTCTTAGAAGATTGGTGAAACTAGACTTTATATTATTCTATGAAAGTTATGTTTGCTTGTGCAGGAAGAGCCAAGTCTGGAATATGAGTCAGATACTAATTTAATTCAGCAGACCAAGTGTTTAGTTTCTGTAATGCGACTGTTGCAAGAGAGATCGAAACACTATAAGGATGTCACCTGATGGCAGTTTCTCCCAAGATACTAAATGAGATAAGCATGACTATACACCATTAGACAGTATAGGACAGATAAATCTTCAAAGGTCAACGATAAAGTATAGTAATATCAATGAGAAAAATGTATTTTTATTTTTACTTTCTAGCTTACTGCCTCATATCTATCTATCTATCTATCTATCTATCTATCTATCTATCTATCTATCTATCTATCTATCTATCTATCTATCTATCTATCTATCTATCTATCTATCATCGCAAGCATTAACCTCATAACTTAATGAAAGCAAAATTAAAATGTATTTACTGTGTGTGTGGGGGGTGGGGGTGGGGGCTGCGCTAATCTTTCAAATAGCTTGTAACATTGATTCAGTGCTATTTTCATATCTGGTATAGATACTGTATTTAAATCCTATAGAATGATGCAGTTTGCAGTGAGATTGACACCTGCACAGGTTTCAACACCAAAATGTACATTTCCTTGAAGTTTGACATAAATGGCAGACTCTGTAGGTAGGTCAGCTGCTGCCAAACTGAAATGTCTTGCTTTCTGTCACTCACTGTGAATCTCAGTGTGCCTAGCTCAATAGACTGACATTTTTAATTTCATTTCTTCACAGCTGGAGGTCAGATGAACATTGTCTCTGGAAACCTCAATGAACAGCTAATAAAATGGGGTGGTGGGTGATAGGGATGGCTCAGCAAATCATATTTAGTATTAGTGCATATTTTCTTAACTTTTACACCATTTGGTAGTTGCCTTTATGCTGTAGCCTCAAGGAAAAACATTTTCTTACACTAGTACATACAGGCCAGGATCTGTCAGTACTGCCAAGCTAAAACCCAAGAGTTAGTACTGAAAGAAAACCTGTCATGCGTTTCCCTTAAAACTGAATACATGAAAGTAGGTTTCTCACTAAATCATTTTATCCAGAAGTTTATTAATATTAAATGGAAATTGCCTCCTTGCTCATGGAATTGCATTTAAACCTTCTCTACAACACCATACACCAGTCTAATGCCTGTTCCTAGCACAGGACCAATCTGTTTTGTTCAATAATTACGCAGTTGTTTTTTTTTTTTTTTTTTTGTCATCCTATTCTTGCAGCTCAGCCATTTGCTGCTCCACTTAGCTTGACAGTAACAGATGTGAAAATTTCATCTCCTATCAGAGTAAACAACAGCTGATAACAGTTGAGAAACACTGTTAGATATGAAAGAGGCATATTTGTTTCAAATTAGTTTATCTACAAGCCTCTCCATGCCTGCAAGCAGCCACCAGCTCCAGCTGTGAATTTTGAGCTCACCATAACATGCAGATAGAAAGTGTATATACAGTATGTGAGGAATATTGTATTTATTATGTACAGTTAGGCTCTAGTAACTGATAAGCATTGATGTTATTGAGTATAATTTAAAAAGAGGATAACCGTTATCTTCATAATGGAGTCACAGGATAAATTATAGAAATTTATACAAACACAGAAATGTGATAAGCTTCTGTAAATGATTTATTTTAAACGTAGCAATTATGATTAAGTGTCCATTAAGTTCTGATTATCTTAAACTGAGTATAGTATGCATAGCAAGCCCCTGGATATAAGTTCTGAGCAGGCGAGCACAGAAAAATCTTAGCTATATCTCAGTCATATACAGTACATTCCCTTGCTTGTAAATCTCCAGATTTGCAATTAACAATGACTAAAACATAACAATAGTTATGATTTAATGTTTAATCATCGATGATTCATTTATGACTATAAATAAGAGACTTCAAAGTGGGTATGTTTTTGGCACACTGGTGCCTCACATTACCTTTTATGGCTAATGAATTCAATTGGTGAAAATCTGTGTAAGTTGATTTGATTTGTATTTGTCTTAAATGTATTTATTTATTTAATTTAATACACTTGATTAATGCATTTGCTAGACTGCAGCAGAGCAAACTAAAAACACTTAATAACATTCAGTTTAATTTTAAATTCCATGGGTTTATTCATTCAGCCATAAACAGAGCAGAAGTAAGTAAGTAATAGTGGAACAAGTAATATATTTAGTGCGCTCCACTTCACTGTAAGAGGTAGGTACAGCCTGAGGCATGAAGGTGAATGTGAATGAAATACTGGTAAATTATTATATTGAAAATGGTTATGTAATATTCAGATTTGCCTATGTTTTATTTAACCCAAATGCAAAAAAGACTCTAAACTATTTCACAGAAATTTTATAATTTATTACATAATATACCTTGACCATGTCTGTGTTACCACACGTCCATCTGCAGTTGTTACGTTCAATGTCTTGAAAGCTGGTTTTCTATTTGGTGAGTAATGCAAAAAGATATTGAACCTGACACAATTGGCCAATGCATATTGAAACAGATCCTCTGTCTGTAGCTGTGCAGGTACACGTACATACATAGCACATCTGTTGGCACATTATGGTGAGAAAGATGATGTCAGAGTGGTGTGAAATCATGTTGCCATTTTGAACCTTCTTTTCAAACACAAGGGTGATAGGCATCACAAGCAAGTGTAACATTTCCTTTTTTGCAAGAGGATGAGAGGTGGTAAAGATGCTAAACCCCACCTCCCAAAATAAAACATTATAAGTCTCTACTAGTCTTTCCTAGAATGGTGTTTTTGTTTTTGTTTTTTTTTATAGCAAATACAGTTATGAAAATAAATATAAAATATTGTGCTACTAATAACTAACATGTCAGTAACTTTCACTCTATACCTTAAATAATCCTTAAGAAACAGGCACAGTAAGAGATCTCTGTGGTTATTTATACTAATGAGGTACCTTGAAGGCTGTCAGATTTAAGCTTGGTAGGGTTTGTGGGAGTAGAGTATTTAAGGAACTCAATGAGGTTGTGAATCTCTGCTCTCATCCCCAACAGATCCCTCAAGTAAGCTATGCTTCCACAGCACCAGAGCTGAGTGACAACACACGCTATGATTTCTTCTCTCGAGTGGTTCCTCCAGACACCTACCAGGCCCAGGCAATGGTGGACATTGTGCGACACATGGGGTGGAACTACGTTTCTACTGTAGCATCGGAGGGAAATTATGGAGAAAGTGGTGTGGATGCCTTCATCCAGAAGTCACGTGAGGATGGTAAGTGTCACACTATTGACTTAATTGTTTTTAATCCATCTGTTGGAAATAGGTGGTGTAAATAAGACTCAATTTTCAGAACTGTTATTAAATGACATTAATTGATTGTTTTTCTTTTGTGCAACTAAGAGCAATTGCATCACCAATGGTTGTAAGTAAAAATAAACAGACTGGTATGAAGTTGAAGGTGGGGATAATTTGCAGATGAGAAACTACTGTAGAAGCAAATTTTGTCCAATCAAGGTGAAATATGATGAAACTCTGTGCTATATATATATATGATTTCATAATATCAGCTGCATGTTACTGATAGTATCATTCTTTACCCCACGCTCTTTATCTTTGTTTCCAAACAGGATGTAAACGTTTTAGAGGAAATTGTTTAGAAGAACATACGTACAGTAGAGCTTCTAAATGTTTGGTTAATGGTTCGCATGTTTGGTCTGCACCTCTGGGGTTGAATGGAAATGGTGGGTTGGATTTCTGTATGATTTAATGTATGAATATGATTTATTTGCTAATATGTTGTACCCTTCCAAGCCTCTAAAGCTATAGGTATTTCTCTGCAAGGCTGCAAATTCAGTTGATTGACAACTTGGAAGATGTTTTCTGCCTATTGTCAAAGGAAATGTTTGGCTTTATCTCTTGTCACAGACCCACCTCTTGATAAAGCCCACTGTCAACATGTTCTCCCATATCAAATGGGGCAGAGTGCATAGGTTCTTGCTTTATAAAAAAAAACCAAAAAAACACTACTAGAGATAAGAGCAACACTACAGCCTGGCAAAAAGGACCATTTAAGTAAGTAAAGATCTAATATTCCACTTAAACTGACTCCAGCATGGGTCAGTGATTTCCCTGCTGAATCAGACCTAATTCAGCTCATTAATTAATTAGGGGGGTTAAAAGATGCGGTTGAGCAGAATAAATAAGTAAACTTAACCTAATGAACCAACATCTAGACTTCCTGTGAGCTCTCTTGTCCCTGCACTTTTAAATAGCTGATATACTAAAACTTTAATTTGCTTTGTATGCAGAATTAACTTACTTTTCTATGATGATCTGCTCTATAAACATCTTACACGATTTGTTCTCACTGAAGGAACATTTCCATGAAAGCTATGAACCACTCAAGAAAGCCTCAACGGTCGTCATGAACACATTTGTTAGTACAGTTGTTAGTTTGATTTGCGAAAAGACAGTACATGGACACACCCAATGGGCACAGTGATGCAGTTATTTAGCAAAATAAGCATCTCAAGCCTTTGTGCTACAAAGTGTGCACGTGGGTAGCAGATCTGATTTGAAAGTATCAAATTACATTCAACAATGAGAAAGACAAATCAATTTGGAAGCCAGGAAATATTTAAGCACCATGAAATTAAACTGCAATTTATGGAGAGCTGATGTAATAAGATACTACAGTATTTTGCAGAGAATGTATTATACTTCTTATAGCCTTAGAAAACAAAAATAAGCCAAGCAAAAACAGACAAGCTCATATCCCAAAGGTGGCATTTATTTGCTTTAAGCCAATACACTATTCAAATATAGTTCCCATTACAATTCCCAGAGAATGAATATTATCCAAACATATTTCACTAGGTGTTGAATGAGAACAATCTCCATAACCCTTCAGGGGCACAGAGCAATAGCTGTGTCACTCTGTGTAATATTACTCTGAAATTTTCTAAGAGAATCATACATTTTACTACCACTTTCTCACATTGAGTGAAATTGCATTTCAGTGGAACAAATAGTAGGATGCATTTTATTACATGATAGGGAAACTACCATCAGCTAGGTAATTATTTTTAGGTCTACATCTGCAATAGCTGGTGTAAGATTGAGAGACACAATGCGACTGGGATCCCCCAGAAAGTGTCAGGTGAAGGAGTGTAAGGCATTTATTCTTATGCAGGTGGGAGTGTGCAAAAGAAAATAATGATTTTTAGGACAAAGAGAGATAACACCTAATCAGTGTGAGCTCAGAAACAAGAGATTACCACCTGCCCTCTTGTTTACTTGTTTGATTTTTTTTTTATTTTTATCAGCTCATGCATCCAGGGTTCACAAGTTTGTTGAATTAAAGATTACCTAGATGAGCTTGTTAAGTGTAAATTGGAATTAACTGTTACCGTCATTACTCTGTTAAGTTTCCAAGCCCTTTTCCATTTAAATGAATAAGCCTTTCTTCTCAGCAATTGCTATTCAATTGCTGGCTTGTTTTATGCTAGAAAAAGAGTAGTCTAAAAAAAAACTGGCTGATCTCCTTATTATTCCTTTAGTGTTAGAATTGGAATGAGGAATGAGTAAAAGAGTGCACAGATAAAGAAAACTAGCTGCTCCATTAACTACATTTTATTTTATTTATTTTGTTTGTCAGTGGCCATTAATAACGGTGAGACTTGCGGCTCTACTATGATAAAAATAATTTTAGCTTAATTTCTGAAAGAAAATGACATTAAATTTTAAATATATGACTGGACACATCATCATAAACCAAGATGAAACCTGTCAATAGGGTTAACTCGCTAAATAATAACAAAGAGATCCCAAGACATCTCAAGTTATATTTTAGTTCATACAACAGCTATCAGAATTAATAATTACATAATGTGTCCAGTTATGTTAAACAAACGAACAAACAAACAAACAAACAAATAAATAAATAAATAAATAGGTGTGTTACAATACTCATAATGCACATTAAAAAAGCTGCATAACAATATAAGAAAATCAAATACAGCTAATTAAAACATAGCTCTTTGACCAATGTATTACTGGTTTGGGGGAATGTCTGAAGCACAGACATGTTCTGATATTAGGTAGTTGCCGTTAATCAGATCACTCTCTGTAGCTCTAGACGAGTCTTTGATTCCCACAATCTCTTCTACCAAGTATGATTTCAATCTTCTTGCTTGCCATGATGATTTCTTGTAGTGTGAATTGATTCCTCTGTGTATGTTTTCATCTCTTGCTTCTGACGGACTGGTGGACATATTTGTGGGAATATCACAGTGTCAGTGTAATGTTGCGGTCCACCACTTACTGACCATCAGCATAGTGAGATATTACTTACTGAGAAGCCAAAGTGTTCCCCTACACCATCCATTAAAGACATCCATAAAGAATGTTCTAGTTCCTGCTTGTTACTGATCGTAGCCACTACTGCTTTTCCCAAGCTAGTATTTTAAAATATTCACAGATGAAAAGCAGCATACGTAGGAGAAACCTGATTTTTTTAACCTCTCTGGACTGTCCTGATGTAAGATAAAGAAGAAGTGAGGAGTGATTCTGGGTTTTTTTTTGGCAAATAGCCTACTTTATGATGTACTTTATGAGTTTTTTTTTGTTTGTTTTTTGTTTTTTAATAAATGAATGAAATAATCTAACTACCACCCTGAAGTCTCATGATAACAAGCATGCTATACCTATACTAATATAGAACATTGGCTATGAGCTTAAGTCATTTGAGGTATATTCCTGGTTAAATAATTGCACTTATTTGACCATATAGTATACTGTTATTAATAGGAAATGATTTATTATTATGCTATCTGGTGTCACCCAGATAAGGTTGGGTTTCCTTTTGAGTCTGGTTTCTCTCAAGGTTTCTTTCTAATATGTTCTCAGAGTTTTTCATCACTACAATCACATCTGGCTTGCTCATGAGGGATAAATGTACTGTATAATAAGAATTTATAATATTTCTGTAAAGATACTTTGTGACAATGGCAATTGGTAAAGTGCTAATTGTTCAAGTTAGTTCTTGTTTTGAGTTTTTAGCAATATAATGCTGTATATCCACATGCTGGTATGTATGTATGAAATCTTAGTTGATGCTCTAAAACAATGATTTCAATTTAGACAGCTGTGTCACGTTGAGGCAAAGGCGAGTGAGGATCCAAATGCAGTTTGAGCATTTAATAAACAAAAAAACAGGTAAACAGACAGGCAGGCAGGGAAAACAAGGCAGAACACAGAGCTAACAGGAACATAGACAACGACTAGCACCAGGGAAGTGAACAGTGTATATATATATATATCAGACAGGAACCAATCACAAAGCAGAGACAATGAGTAACCAAGACAACAAACGAGAGGGAATGAATGAGTTCAATGAGTGTCCATGGCAACAAACGAGTGGGCGGAGCAAACAATTAACAGCAGTGCAAGACACAGACAGACTCATTACAAGTTGTTTCTTTCCGTCATGATGCCACTATTGATGTGCCTAACCGTCAGCCAAGTGACTGTATAAGAATGCACAGGATGTTGAGAAACAGAGGATGTTAGAAATGAAAAAAAATAATAATAAATTCCTGCAGGCATATGAGCAGTCATGAATCTCTGCAACACTCTGCGCTCTCTTAATAGCCACAGGGGTGTTTGCATATCCACCCTTGAAGCCGAAAGCAAGCAAGCAGGATAACAGTTACAGCTACAAATTTGGATCTGCTGCATCAAGAAAGCTGTTCTTTACACTGGCTTTGATGGTGATTTTAACATACATAGCAGAGCAAATAGTGTGCAATATGATGCCTAACTCTAATATCCTGTGACAAACATGTTATTATGTACCATTTAGTGCACTGGGCTGTTTTCATTTCACACTGCTGACTCACCCTTTAATACGATCAGTAATGTCACACGGAATTGAGTGACTCAAAATATATCAGTATAAGATGTGAGATTTGGCTTAGGAATTATTTTGTAATAATTCACAGAGATGTACATGCATGTGATTACACTGATTACATAAGGGATTTGTCTAGGCTACTAAATGTTGCATGTGCATGGCTCAGATAATATTTGAGGCCTACAACATAATCATCTATGCAGCAAGCAGTTATGAAATCACATTATCATCACTATGATAAAAGTGTCATAGTACGGATGGAAAGAAGAGAATAGTCTAAAATTTAAGGAACCTAAATTAAGTGCTGCATAAAATGTTAAGGAATTACCTCCAATTGCAGTACATTTGTACAGACTCCTTTTTAATAGTCCGTGCATATCGTATAATTTTAATCACATAATTTTCATTTATAACTTAAATACAAAATACTAAAACACACATGCATGATAGCTTTTGAATGAGATCATGCAGCATACAGCTTCCATTGAATTGCCATTTACAATAATGCCTCAGGCATAGTTTATAATAGAGACGAAGGGTACATCTTTCCATACCTTTTTGAAAGAGTAGTCGGTTGAAATGTTTTTTTTAATTAATATATATAATATATTTTATTTTACTTTATCTGCTCACATATTGATGATGGCTTAGTGTTTAGCACGTTCGCCTCACACCTCCTGGGTTGGGGGTTAGATTCCTGTTTTCACCTTGTGTGGGTTTCCTCCGGGTACTTCGGTTTCCCGGTTTCCGGTCCAAAGACATGCATGGTAGGTTGAATGGCATCTCTGGAAAATTGTCTGTAGTGTGTGATTGCATGTGTGAATGAGAGTGTGTGTGTGCCCTGCGAAGGGTTGGCACTCAGTCCAGGGTGTATCCTGCCTTGATGCCCGATGACGCCCCGTGACCCGAGGTAGTTCGGATAAGCGGTAGAAAATGGATGAATGAATGCTCACATATTTTAACAGCTATAATAACTTACAGCAGAAACGTCTAGAAAAAGACGGAGGGTACATCATTAATAAGGGACATTGATAATTCTCATGGACTCAATTTTATGAATAGTATTATGATCTCTACTTAACAAAAGCAGACGAGTGCTTTGTCAGCTTGTCCTTCAATCCATGGACATGGTTTCTTTAAGGAAAATATGTCAAATTAACAAAAACCTTGGCATTATTTTATTAAATTGACAAAACATAAAAACAATGAAATATCCTTTGTCGTGTTCTCACATTAATACATTGTGGTCCTATTAAACTGTGTGCAGCGATTGCTTATTTTTATATTAAACAATTGACATGTATAATAGCCTGTGTTGTCACTTTCTGCAGCTCTCATCTGTAGATAAAGCGTTTTTCACCCTCCCAAAGCTTCACACATTCAGTAGCAGATGCTACTTAAGAAAAAACAGCCAGTGGAAGGAACTAAACTGCACAGTGGTAGTTGTAATAATCTGATCGAGCCGCCCAGAAAATCAACTAAGGTGGTTTTCACACCGGGCAAATTCGCTGTGGTCCGAATCAGAGTGTGATTTTTCCTGGCTCCTTTTTACTGCTCTTGTTTTTTTATTCACCCTATGTTTGAATAAAACACCTCACCTCTTCTTTGAACCTCCTACAGCTAGTCATGGGGTCTGTACTGCAGTGCACTGTGAAAGGCCTCTGAGGCATCTGTATGTGCTGACCATGAATATGGAAAACTTTGCCAATGCGATGTTGTTTACAGCACTTAGTAGGGACTCTTTTCTTCTTAGGAAGTAAATGTGTCAGAAATAATAAAAAATTAGCATTTATGTTAACTTCCTGCATTTATAGTAACTTTCTAATAATGCATGATGTACAGCGTAACGGACAGAAGACAATGAACGAACAGATGAAATCAAAACCAGTGTTTTTTGATAGTTCAGGTCTGAGGTAAAGCTTGGAGACGTGGTGAAGGACGCTTCGCGCGTGCTCCGATAAACACACGCTCGAGAAGGAGTTGAATCTGGTAACGTGCAGAACAGGATCTGGAACCGCTACTGAGAAGAAGAATGAGCGAGTCGAGTTAGTAAGCATAGTATACGAGACTGGACGGTGAATGAAGGTGAGAGCGTGGCTTAAATAGTCTGTGAGCAATTAGTGTTGAGTGACGCCAGGTGATGATTATCAGAACGCCGGTGATTGAGATCTGAAGGAAGTGTCGTGAGAACCTGGCGTATCCGTGACATACAGTATATGATTCAGTGTATCAGAAGAATAACAGAACCATTTGCTGTTCATTTTAATCTCTTTTTCTAATTTTTAAACCATAGACATCTGTTTTTCTGATTTGCTTTTTTGGGACTTCAGCCATGTTGTGAAAACAAGTCTGCTCCCAACCCTGTGCTCTGAACTTATTTTTTGGTGTTGTATTGCTGTGAGCTGCACTCTGCAATAAATTACTGTGGATGGCAGGTCAATAAAAACCTAAACCTTAGGGGGGGTTCGTAGTCTTAGTTCATTTAGGTTTTTCTGGGTTCATGTTTTATTCAAGATAATATTTCATGAGACTTTAGTCTCCAGCAAGTGCAAGTCCGTCCATGTGGGATTCAAGTGTGTCTCAAACTCAAGTCCAAAGCTCTGTTGCACAGGCCTCTTGAGTTTTTGTCTGCCAAGCCTAAAACCTAATACAGTACTTTTGTTTCTTGATTATGAAACTGAGTGACATTAGCAGATATCTATGAGTACCAATATATTGTGAAATCTAGCAGGAAGGTTTCACACCATGTATTCAATTCAGCATTCAGTTTTATCAACAGATCTTTTCACAAAACAACATTACAGAAATATTGATGTAGATTTAGATCCCTAAGCTCCCTTAGACAACATGAGATGTGAAACCTCGAGAAACCTTGATATATATAAGGAGAGGGAGATAGAGAGCGAGAGAGAGAGAGAGAGAGAGCAGACATCCATATCCATACATTTTCTATCATGCTTTTTCTATACACACAGGTTTGATGGGAGCCTGGAGGTGTACTAATCCATTGCCCAGTAACACACACACTACAGAGAATTTAGAGATGCTAATCATACAGGTCTTTGGACTGGGGAAGGAAACACAAGACAGTCTCCAAATCACAGGGAGTACTCCCTACACACAGGGCAGAGACAAAAATTGAACCCCCAACCCTGGAGGAGAAAGGCAAATGTCATAAACACAATACCGTCATGCCCCCAGAGAAAAGACAAATGAGCATGGGACACTTTTTAATCATGACATTATTCACTTGAGGAGTAAGAAGTATTTGGCATAAAACATTTTGGAGGTTGCTAATAAGATAGCTGAATTCTCAGGCAGAATCAAGTATATGTAGAGAATCAGAACAAAGGCAACTAGGTCCACAGATGGAGGAGAGCCACTGCAAGAAAACAATGTACGGTTTTGGCACTGGCGTTGTATTGGGAAGCAGAAGTACATCTGCAATTTGCTGGACAGATTGTCTGGTATAATAACAGATTACAGTGACCTAAAAGGGTATATATTGTAATCAGAGACCAAATGGAGACCACAGCCATTTTAGCTGTAACAGCGTAGTAAAAAGAGAGAGCCAGAAGGTAACACAGGCATGAGGACATTGAGGAACAAAATACATCCTGCTGCTCCACCATCAGCAAGCATGAGTGAATATGTGAGACTGGGGCAGTGCAGCAGCATCAAAATCTACCAGTTTACCAAAACAATTCATACCCATGAACTCCCCAGATCTGTGCTTCTATCTAAGCCTGACTAAACAAATAGATTTCCAGGGTAGATTGATTCCAAGTCTAAGTAATCTCCACTAACTGTAATTTTATAGCTAGGATGCATAGCAAGACAAAAGATATAGGTTCGTATTCATGAAAATTCTTAGTGTAACGAGTTGCTCCTAGCTAGCGACGAAACTAAAAAATTCTTAGAAAAGTGGGCGTTCCCTTAAAGTTAAAGGTAAGATGCTAGTAAAGATAATAGTTTTTTTTACAAAGCATCTTAACCATTAAAATAGCTCATAAGGTCAAAAAGTCTTTTAAGAGGCTTAAGAGTTTCTTTAGCAGAGGAGAAGGGTTAGGGTTAGCCAAAAGGTGAAGAGGGAAAAGAAATGTATTGTATACAATATTTAATAATGATAGTGAGTTAACAAGTTGCTGCAGATTAGATTGTGTAGAGATTTTTTTGTGACCAATTATTTTAAAGATAACATCACCTACACAGAGATGAAATGCCATAGTGGCAGGAATGGTATAATTTGGTGCTGTGACATTTCTGTGCAGTGTTTATGTTTACATTTACATTCCATTTATTATATTTGGAACATATGAATGTTAGTGTGTCTCTAATATGATCAGTCATGAGTGTAATCCCTACACGATAAAGCCTCAAATATCTTAACATAGAGACAAAGTGAATGTGTATAATAAAATATATTTTAAAAGCCCACCCTATATTTTCTTTATTGAACAACCAATCACAGCCTTCAAAAGAATGTGTCATACCTACCAATGGGGTTAGTCCTGCCTCTTCTGTGATATAAAAGTTTTTCTTCCTCACAATTGCTCTGAGATTTATCCTGAATCTTAAACTAAGATTCTTAGGTAAACATGTTTAAGCTAAATTAGGAGCTTTCTGAAATGATTCTTAGAATCTTTATAAAAACAGGCCCTGATTTCTGCTGTAGTCTTTATTCATTTAGAACCTGCACTTTCTGATTGAACCATGCTTGGCAAATCATAATAAACCAAAAATGATGGTTGAGAGGATTGAGTTCTGTGTAAGCAAAGAAGGCGAGTAGGCATTTTTCAAGTACATTTAATGGGTGTGTATATATACACAAGGGTAACGCTAGGAAATTATTTAAAGTTAACTAGCTAGCCGACATTATGGGGAGCCTGCATGGCAGTGAGTTACATGGATGCACAAGTAGTCTAGTGGAGTTCATCAAAGGTCACAAATAGTTTTATTACAGTAAATTGTACAAGAAAGTAGCATACTGTTAAGTCATAAAATGAATAAGGAAATGATGCCTGCTCATTTCATTTTTGGGATGTCTGTAAAATCAAACACATCTTTTCTAAATTAAATCTGTGCACAGATTGTCATGTAACATTTTAACATGAAAGAAAGACAACTAAGGTCCACAGATGGAGGGCTGTGCGGCCATCCAAAGAAATGCCACCCCACACCATTACTGACCCACTGCCAAAACGGTCATGCTGGAGGATGTTGCAGGCAGCAGAATGTTCTCCATGGCGTCTCCAGACTCTGTCACTTATGTCACATGTGCTCAGTGTGAACCTGCTTTCATCTGTGAAGAGCACAGGGCAGCAGTGGCGATTTTGCCAATCTTGGTGTTCTCTGGCAAATGCCAAACGTGCTGCCTGGTGTTGGGCTGTAAGCACAACACCTACCTATGAACGTCTGGCCCTCATACCACCCTCATGGAGTCGTTTCTGATTGTTTGAGAAGACACATGCACATTTGTGGCCTGCTGGAGGTAATTTTGCAGGGCTCTGGCAGTGCTCCTCCTGTTCCTCCTTGCACAAAAGCGGGGGTAGCGGTCCTGCTGCTGAGTTGTTGCCCTCCTACGGCCTCCTCTACGTCTCCTGATGTACTGGCCTGTCTACTGGTAATGCCAGACACAGCAAACCTTCTTGCCACAGCACGCATTGATGTGCCATCCTGGATGAGCTGCACTACCTGAGCCACTTGTGTGGGTTGTAGACTCCGCCTCATGCTACCACTAGAGTGAAAGCACCGCCAGCATTCAAAAGTGACCAAAACTTCAGAAGTGGTCTGTGGTCAGCACCTGCAGAACCACTCCTTTATTGGGGTGTCTTGCTAATTGCCTATAATTTCCACCTGTTGTGTATTCCATTTTCAAAACAGCATGTGAAATTGATTGTCAATCAGTGTTGCTTCCTAAGTGGGCAATTTGATTTCACAGAAGTGTGATTGACTTGGAGTTACATTGTGTTGTTTAAGTCTTCCCTTTATTTTTTTGAGCAGTGTTGCTTCACGTGGAGGCCACACACACCACTGAGCCATTGAGGTCATTTTGACTTGTTTAAAGCACATTACATCAAAGTTGGATCAGCCTGTAGTGTTTTTCCACTTCAATTTTGAGTGTGACTCCAAATCCAGATCACCACGGGTTAATAAATTTTGATTTTCATTAATCATTTTTGTGCGATTTTGTTGTCAGCTCATTCAACTATGTAAAGAACAAAGTATTTAATAAGACTATTTCATTCATTCAGATCCAGGATGTGTTGCTTAAGTGTTCCCTTTATTTTTTTGAGCAGTGTATTTTTAATTTCAAAACCATAAACAAGAAGGACAATAAGTATATGCTATATTTATTAGAGTAATAGAAGTAGCAGTGTATAAAAAGGAAATAACACTGATAATCCCAATTGCATGCATTTGTGATAGGAAATAGGGTTTAGTGTCAACATGTAATTTGTTTCTGTGAATTATAATGGACATCAACTTTATCAGCTTATTACTCCTAGAGTTCATTAACAGGTGCAAATGTTTACATGCATTAAAAACAGTGCGCGCGTGTGTGTGCGTCAATTTGGGATGGTTTAAAGCAAGTGTGAATGGATGTGCTTCTAGATTTATTAAATCTGTAGTGTCCTTACACAGCTTCCCTCTTCTTATTTATTGTATGTTACTTTCCAGTTGAATTTTCACGTCACCTCAGAACATTCAGATACCCGACAACATAGAAATAAAATAGAACTTCTGTCATCTGTCCACAGAAGACAATAAAATTTAGCTAACATACAGTTTACAATAAAATTTAGCTAACAACAGTAACTTACAGTTTGGCTAACTTGCATTTGCTAACTATAGGTAAAGTGCATTAAATTAGCTAGCAGTAGCAATATATGTGGACTTTTTTTTTTAGCTACATTAAGTCATATTTTCCTACCTCCTTCTGATTACATGTTTAATTGTTTTTCTACTGTCCATTACTCACCAACAATGAACAATAGTCTGCTGAGCAGAGCTTCTCTGCATCTACAAAGCTAGCTGTGCTCCCCTGGTCACACAGTTAGCACGTGCTGTGTAGCAAGACAATAATTTGGCTCCCAGTTATTTTATCCATTTTATTATGAACACCTGGAACATCTGGAACAACAATAATCTTACAAAATGAATAACTTCTGCATATGTTTCAGATGGTCATAAATATAGGGTTGCCACCTTCAATACAGAAAAATATGGGACGCCTGCCGCAGCGGGGGCAACACCCCTCGGGGACATGATGACCACAGTCCCGATGGTGTGCCAGTGGTGGTATATCATAACTTAAAATATGTATTCATAAAAATATTAAGATGGATACCAATGGACATTATAATAAGATATCTGCTATTGAAATCAGTGTGAACAGATGCACTCAGTCTCTCACTATCACAACTTAAGTGGTCATATTGAATACACAGCTATGACAATAATAAATATATGCAAACAAATTGTGACTGAGAACACAAAAAATAAACTTTTGGAGGAAATTGTGAGATGTGAACCATATTTTATTTACTTATAATTAAATTAACAGATCCATAACTTAGTAATTATAACTTGCAAACTTGCAAAAGATCTTCCATCAACATCATGAACATAATAACATCAGTGGACGTATGAAACTTTCAGAGCTGGACGCGGGGGGGGGGGGGGGATGCCATCGTTTCATATAGATTTTCTGTCACTCTGACTCTGTCAAAAGAACCAGCGAGGCGGCGTCCTGACCTCCTCTGACTCTGATTGGCCGTGATTCACGGCCCGTAACCCTAAAACAAACCAATCAAACCAACGATGGCAACGAGTATTATCCAGATCTCCACAGAATGCGGGTGGGGTGATTTGCATTGGATGCTGTATAATGTGGACCTATGTAAAAGACGGGACAAATCGCGTCCCATATTGATTTGATACGGGACGCGTCATTTTGCCTGTAAATATGGGACGATTCCGTATTTCACTGGACGGGTGGCAACCCTACATAAATATTACCATACATATTGGGGTATTGTATCTGGTAGTAGTAGATTATTCTGGATGTTATCTAACCCCACCCACCAGAAACTATGCACTAGAAATTATTTGAAATCATCATACGGTTAAATTAATTAACAAGTGATCTTTCCATTATCTGCATTATAGAGAAATCCATACTACCATCATTATAGTGAAGAGTTAAAATCTCTACCATCAACAGTTCAGGAATTTTTGTTTACACATTAGGCCCAATAGGATCATTGTCTCTTTCAAAGACACAAATTTCTCATTTCTAATCTGAACATTAATATCACAAAACAATGTGAGTTAGATTAGTAATTCATTCCAATGCCAATTAAAGAATACACATTAGTTTCTTTCAATATTTCTGTAATGTTTTTGGATGACTTGAAACAATAATGGATAAATAATTAACAAAATAAAAAGAATCATTTCCATCTGCATGTGCTGCCCTTGTCGGAAACTACTGTCTCTACCACACCTGCATATCAATAGAGGGCTGTAATTCTACAGTGATTACATTTCATTATGGTGCTACATTGATTAAAATAAAGTGAGATGCAATTAGGAATAGACAATAACATTTGCAGCAGTCAGAAAGGTAGATTAGATTTTACTTTTGACTCATTTAAGGACACACGTAGCTAAATGGATTGCTATTTAAGGTGCTTGCTTTTGCCATTCTGACCTCTAAACACAGACTTACATTCTTTCAGAAAAAAAAAAAAAAATCCCTGCACTTTGTTTTTCATTACACAGTTGAAGCAGTCAAAACAGTCAGAATGATGCTAAGGTAGGAACATGACAGAAGTTATCTCGGATGTAATAGGTAGATGGCGAAAGATGAGAAACTAGGGTTGACATCCAATGCAAGCAACCAGTACTTCTTGATGATATTTTAAACTAACACAAGGATTTATTTGTTTAATTCTATTTTATGCTTCACAGTAAACAGAGGGGGCAGCTTGTTTAACATGTCTGCACAATACCTGTAAACTGTGTCAACATCTGTTATTTGCATATTAATATCAATGCACCATAATTTTTTTTTTTTTTGCTTTAATACAGTGATATAATTTGATATCATGTTGTATAAAGTGCAGAGGCGTATGTATGACTGTGTGTTTTCTCACACCCCTTCCTTTATTGTCTTTTTCAGGTAAATAATATTGCACGAAAATCCACACAATGTGGCATTCCCACAATCCTATTCATCTAGATTAGAGTCTGTGCAGTGGCGCATGCCAGGACATAGAGGCTGAGCCAAAATCACTTTCTGACACTACTGAGGCCAGAGTTTAACCTGGTGGAAAATCGTTCCACATGCTGCTGTAAGCATAGCATCCTCCATCCAAGGAAGCCGGTCACCGATCTATAGGAAGGAACCGACATGATCTGTGATGCTGTGCAATCTCAGTTCCACCCTATTGCCTGTTTTTGAATCTGATGATGCCACGGCCATCCATGGCCAGGGGCCAAGAAAGAGAAATTAGCTATGCTGTCAGGGTGGAAGGGATGCCATTACTTTCTTCACTGTCAATCAGCAAGGCAGTAGCCAGTCATGGGCTTCTGCGATGTCATGTACACAGAAGAGGGCAGATAGTGCTTGCCTCTGAGTCTGTTACTCTGACCTGTGATCTAGTATGAGCAGCTGTTAAAAAAGATATGCTTGACAGACACTGTGTACGGTGGAGGAAATGCATGTTAAGCATTCACCCTCCCTGGATGGGGGATAGCTGTCTAGTGTGTGAAAACTAACATACGAAGAAAAGGGAATGTGGTGGTTGCAGATTTGGGAGTTGTAGGTCTGGGACGATTGGAAAATGGGGAAAAAGTATAGGTATGTCCTTAAATAGTGTAATATAATATACAGTTTATTGCACTGATATGGTTACTTTTGTTGTTAACAGTGCAGTTAAAAAACATTATCACTAATAATATAGTCTAGAAAGGTGAACCAGTTCATGCTTTAACCATGGAAAAGATGATTAGGTGACTATTTTTTTTATTACTGGTCAATTTGTGAAAAAATGATTAGTGGAAGATGCAATATCATCTTGTTTTATAGTATTTGTTTTGTATGAATCAGTTAAATCATATGGTGCTGTAATGATTTCCAAAGTTTTAGCAAATTACAATATTTGTACAAACGCACAGGGTTAAAAGGTATAAAAATAGTTGAACTTTTTGTATTCCTGTATCTATTTGCTCTATTGACTGCCCTTGAACGACAATCATGTTCAATACTTTCAGTTGCCTTAGAGTTGCAGTAATACACCAAATGTATAATGTGGCTACAGCTGAGGGACCTTGAGGAGTCGATTTTTGTAAACAGTGGATTAAATTGGATGGGTTTTGAGGGGTGACTGCCACCAACATACTGTGCGGGGTGGGGGGCTGTTGGCCGCTGTTAATAGGCTGTCTGCATCGGCCACAACTGACTTGATGAGTAATTTTCAGTCACAGCAGTCTTTAATAACAGGCAAGCCAAAAACAGTCCACTCTACACAATGTAAACATAAACCTGAAATTTTAGATAAACTGAATTTGCCTACTAATTGATTCCACACAGAGATTCTAATCAAAACCTACTGTATTTGTGTGTGTGTGTGTGTGTGTGTGTGTGTGTGTGTGTGTGTGTGTGTGTGTGTGTGTGTGTGTGTGTGTGTGTGTGTGTGTGTGTGCATGTTTGTGTATTCATATTCCTGAGGTTATTCGCCTGTAGGCAGGGAGAGTACAAAATACTATTTTAGATCTTAAAGTGCAAAATCCATACAACTCCACTTGTTTTTAATACATCATTTTAATACTTTTGTACCCTTAGAAAACATATTCAAATATTTCATATGGTAAGTATTGCTTGTACAAGATTAAATCTGTTCCAGATTGCATATATAATATTACTGATTAAAGGTAAGGTTGCTGTGAAACATGCATAATTTATAATTTATTCATAATTCACTCTGTATGACAGTGTGGAATGAATACATAAGTAACTCATAAAAACTATGATTCTTTTAACCCTAGATAACTTGTGAAACATTTGTTCTTCAAGATGTCAGAGTCAGCTAAGGATGTTGAGAAATTAGTGCAGTGACTTCCTGAAATCTCCATTTTTGAGCAAAACAGCAAAAAACAAACAAACAAAAAAAAAACTAAACAAAAAACCCATCTAATATACATATTATTGCTTTGCAAAGGTCTGGAATAATATATCTGTTCTTTAGCCTCAACTGAAAGTCATGCATTAAGTGAAATTCATCAGGGAGCATTGACTCTTTAAACATTATCAACAAAGATGGTTTGTTAAATCTTTCAAAGTCGTGGCAGCTTTGTGATTTTCTACACTTTCCTCACAGGATCATTGACACGGAGAAAGAAAAAGAAAGAAATAGCAACTATGCGTTAGCTGAAAAATACAAAAAAAAAAAAAAAAAAAAAAAAAAAAACAAACTGTTTTTCAACTTCTGTGTTACAGGATTCCGTTGCAGGTTTTGTCTACAGTTTTCCAATTATGATAACTTTTAATAATGAAACCCATTAGTACAGGACATCACTACCAGCATAGTTAATGTAATTCTCTTACATTGGGGCAACTCCCATGCTGGGGATGCTTGGATTTTATATGTTTAATTTGAAAAACATTCTAGACTAATTAAATTTTGTTTATTTAAATCAATTCATTTAGGCGGCACTGTGGCGCGGCGGTTAGCTTTGCTGCCTTACAGGTTTAGTTTCGATCCTGAGCTCAGGTTACTGCCTGTGTGGAAATCTGTGTGTTCTTCTTGTGTCAGTGGGGGTTTCTTCCTCACTTTCAAAAAACATGTCAGTAAGTGGAAACTCTAAATTGCCCCTAGATCTGATTGAGAGTGTGAATGAGTGTGTGAGCGTAGTGCCTTGTGATTCATCCTATTGAAGGTGTATTCCTGCCTCGAGTTTCTGGAATAGGCTGTGGATTCATGATGACCCCGACAAAGATATAGTGATTTCTGAAGATGAATGTACTGTGCACCTGAAAATTTGAAGAAGAGGAGTGTTACTACGGATGTGACCTTTAAAATCACAGCAAAACTGTACATCAGCAGACTTGAAAATGAAATTACACTTGATTTGCCGTATTACACGATATTTCCAAATTGGTGGACATTTTCTAATCCAAAGAGGAGCTTGAAGGTATTAGCTATGACCTGTTTCAATCATTTATTTTTAACCTTCCCAGTAATACAAATGTTTATTGCCATTATAGGTTTATGTGAGATATTTGTTTATTTGATTATTAAATATTTGCTGACATAAGCATCAATAACAGTTTTTACATACACTCTTATTCTCTGGATTCACTGAGAGCAATTAACAATCTATGGCCCATTAAGTCATTAATATAATGGACCTTCCTGGAAAGAGCCCTACTGAAGCCTGATGTCCATCCCTAGCTGTATGCGTTTGCTGGGAAGGATTAGAGAGGGTCCTTATTTATTATTAATTAATATATTTACCTTATATCTCAATAGTATTTGCCGCACTTAGAATATCTCACTTTATGTGACTGCACAGTTAGCCATTACAGTGTGCAGAGTAAATCTATTCAGATCTGAGTGCTTGTTTAATGAGATTTATTTTTACAAAGCTTAGGCAAGAAAGCAGAAAAAATGGACACAGATGAACAATGAAAGCTTTGGCTGCTTGACCATCATATTAGAGTCAACAGAGGATTTGTCTCAGTACTGTGCATTCTTTTCAGCAGGCCCATTGCCTGGGTAATGTTGCACTATATCAGTTCTTTGTCCCACATATTCAGTGCAATAAAGCAGATTCAAATGGTGAATCTATTTAAATCAAACTGTCCTATTCCATATTTTCACTCTTTACATGTTCTTGGTCGTTTGCATACTTGTTTAAGACAATGGAAAATTGCTGCAATGAAATAAAATGGAAAGTTAAAGAAGAGAAAGAAATGGAGAAAATGCAGAAAATGAGATGGGATGTATCAGTGAATTTTCTGTATAGTGTGCAAAATTGCATCAACAAAAGTGAGTGCTTGCTTCTGTTGATGCAATTTTGTGCACTATACAAAAAATATACTGACACCTCATATTTGGTAACTCATATATTACAGCTGAACTAAAATAAACAGTGGTTTGATGAGTCACAGCTTGACTTTCCCTCACAGTTTGGCTTTGTCTCTATAAATGTTCCCTTCACTCATTACCCTGTGGAGACAAGGTCTCTTAACTACAGTTCATTAGTCATCTCAAATGCCCCTTGGTACAAATGGAATATATAGATAACCCTGAATATCCTGTAGCTGTAAGAATCCTCTCTCATATGGGACATTTTAAGGAGTGTTTTTTTTTTTTCTTTTTCTTTTTTTTGCTTCTAAACCCATGCAGTGATCTTTTCTCGACAAATACAGGCCAAACCCTTACCTTTTTAAAGATGGGAACAAATAAATCATCTTAAAGCTGTCAAGAGCTAAAAATATTTGGGGACATGAAAGAGATTGGTGAAAAAGAACTGAGCTAAGAATATCTCATAATAAGTGCATTTATAAGAAAAAACTTGCTGTTCAGTGTACAGAAGATCAATTGAGGGCTGCACCATGATGTAGAGTTGTTACCTAACTAAGAAATCACTTGGAGCAAAAATAAAATCCAGTGTACACATTTTTACTAATATACAATACTTGATCAGGAACCATTTGCTTTATCAGCATTTAGTTTGTGCTGATCCATGAGTTCTTTGTTGCACAACTATAAACTGTTGTAGAAAGGACATTATTTACATTTACATTATTTACTGTTCAGTGTCACACAAATGATGGGTTCTTTTCTGAGCCTGGTTCCTCTCAAGGTTTCTTCCTCATATCATTTCAGGGAGTTTTTCTGATAGATTTTAGTAATATATTGTGACTAATTTTGAACTTTTTTTCTGCTTCTATACTTCTGTAAAGCTGCTTTGAGACAATGTGTATTGTTAAAAACGCTATTCAAATAAATTGAATTGAATTGAATGAATTACAACATGTATAATATTTGTAAATGCAATTTACAAAATGTATATACATTATTTTTTCACATATATTTTCATATTTTATATAGTTTTTTTATATAGTCTTATCTATCTCCTTTTGGTTTGGGTTTTATTTTTTATCCCTAATTGCATTCCTTTAATGTTTAAATACCGTACAGACGTAAAAAGCATTTCACTGCATGTCGTACCCTGTATATACAGTACAGACCAAAGGTTTGGACACACCTTCTCATTCAAAGAGTTTTCTTTATTTTCATGACTATGAAAATTGTAGATTCACACTGAAGGCATCAAAACTATGAATGAACACATGTGGAATTATATACGTACATAACAAAAAAGTGTGAAACAACTGAAAATATGTCATATTATAGGTTCTTCAAAGTAGCCACCTTTTGCTTTGATTACTGCTTTGAACACTCTTGGCATTTTCTTGATGAGCTTCAAGATGTAGTCACCTGAAATGGTCTTCCAACTGTCTTGAAGGAGTTCCCAGAGATGCTTAGCACTTGTTGGCCCTTTTGCCTTCACTCTGTGGTCCAGCTCACCCCAAATCATCTCAATTGGGTTCAAGTCCGGTGACTGTGGAGGCCAGGTCATCTGGCGCAGCACCCCATCACTCTCCTTCATGGTCAAATAGCCCTTACACAGCCTGGAGGTGTGTTTGGGGTCATTGTCCTGTTGAAATGGTGGTGTGTCCAAACTTTTGGAAGGTGTGTCCAAACTTTTGGTCTGTACTGTATGTGTATGTGACAAATGAAATTTGATTTGATTTAATTTGATTTGTATGATGTCATATTTTTGCTTGTTTTTTAAGTTGTCTAGTAGACGTCTATCTCCGTAAAAAAATTGCATTAAAAGATGTTTAAATCTTCATACATCTACCTAATACCAATATACTACAGAGTGTCAGAATTTTGTCAGTGGCAGCACACATACACCCACACAACACCAGTAGCATGTTCCTTGATCTGTGATGATGGTCTTTGGTAAAAAGTTTGGATTAAAAAAATTATATATTAAGATGAAAAGAGACTGTATCCAATTTTCCATTCCAAGTCTGTCTTTAAACATAGGGCATATTGTTACTAATGTAAAAGCAGCAACCAAGTAGCAAAAAAGTAAGTACAGTAAGTAGGTCAGAATAGCTAAGAGTCACAGCCTCTTGTAACCTCTTTAGTGGTGTGATGAATTAGGGAATCTAAGGAAATTGAGTGGTTCTTGTGGTCCAAAATGGCGACAACCTTAATGATTAAGAATTTGGATTGTGGGGTAGAGGGTGTTAAAGGCAAGAGCTTAAGTTTGAAGGCTTTGGTCTAGACTGTAGTGTAAAACCCCAATCTGTAGATTCTTTCTTTCTTTCTTTCTTTCTTTCTTTCTTTCTTTCTTTCTTTCTTTCTTTCTTTCTTTCTTTCTTTCTTTCTTTCTTTCTTTCTTTCTTAATTCATTAAATGCACATATGAAGGGATAAACTGAGGTTTCTAGGCAGAGCAATTAAGTTTTGGATATGGCAAGAGATCTCTGGAGAGAGTTAGTTCTTCTAGAAGACCTCAAACTTCTTTATTCCTTCTTTGTTATCTGACATGACAAGATTTCAAAATGGCTGAAATGTTAAATAACTGGCTTTTTCATGTGAAGTAAAAGGTGTCCTTAATATAAGGCGTTTGGCAAAATGTTTACTGATGATTCAAAAGATGATTAGCTCCAAGCACTAGACACATGAAAGTTGTCTTTTTTATGCAATTCTCTTTCTTTTTGTTTCATCTTTTCACAGGAAGTGTCTGCATCTCCCAGTCAGTTAAGATCCCCCGTGAGCCCAAAGCAGGTGAATTTGACAAGATCATTCATCGCCTGGTTGAAAACCCAAATGCAAGAGTGGTCATTATTTTTGCGAATGAGGATGATATAAGGTGAGTCTTAAGGATGATATGAGGTGCTAACATTGCTTTCTTCATCATTAGTCATTATTTTTGCAGTACCTAAGGTTCTTTATGTTGACTTAATGATTGGAATTAAACAGAATATGACTCAAAGCCCCCGCCTCCGCCTTGTGTGTGTGGAGTTTGCATGTTCTCCCCGTGCCTCGGGGGTTTCCTCCGGGTACTCCGGTTTCCTCCCCCGGTCCAAAGACATGCATGGTAGGTTGATTGGCATCTCTGGAAAAATTGCCCGTAGTGTGTGATTGCGTGAGTGATTGAGAGTGTGTGTGTGCCCTGCGATGGGTTGGCACTCCGTCCAGGGTGTATCCTGCCTTGATGCCCGATGACGCCTGAGATAGGCACAGGCTCCCCGTGACCCGAGGTAGTTCGGATAAAGCGGTAGAAAATGAATGAATGAATGAATGAATGACTCAAAGCCTTCAACTAATTCCAATGTCATTACTGATCTGTAAGATTCTGTCTATTGATTAAAGACTTTTTGTGCCATCAGTTTAGCCATAATAAGCAGTTTAGCAATTCTTTATAGGATGGATTTTTAGTTTCCTGTATCTGAAGTGTGATGACCTATCAGCCTTTATTGCAGGTTTTGATTTAGAAAAGATGATCATTTAGGGGCTTGACAAAATTCACCATCTTGAATTTTCTGTCCGATTGAGAATCCTGCTGCATATAGTTCATTGTTACACATGGTCGATATGGAATGGTCAGTTATAGATCGATTTACAATTATTCTAAATTAAAGCCTTTGACAGGCTTTATTTATTTATTTATTTATTTATTTATTTATTTATTTATTTATTTATTTTACAAAACTGTAAAGTACTATTGAGGTGACTGCCTTTGGAGGCAACTGGTAAAATAATGCTTACACTATCTGGTTATTCTGTTCTCTTTGAAGGAGGCTGCTGCAGGCAGCAAAGAAAAGCAATTTGACTGGTCACCTCTTGTGGGTAGGATCAGATAGCTGGGGTTCAAAAATTTCTCCTGTGCTCTACCAAGAGGAGATGGCTGAGGGAGCTGTGACTATCCTACCTAAGCGCCAGTCCATTAAAGGTAAGGAAGCTCAAACATATATATGATATAAAAAGGAATGTTTTGTATGTAAAATATATTTTAGTGCATTGCTTCATGTATATATTAAATGCAAGTTCAGCTAAAAGTTCAAGTAAAAGTTCAACTTTAAAGTGTATGGGACAAGCGTTTCTTGCCTATTTTCATGCATTACAACATCATTTACTGATGATAATGTCCAATGAAGTGTCCAAATGTCATCAAATCTTAATAAAGCACATCAAGAAATGGTTAAACGTCTTGCAACACTGTATGTCATCTAAAGTGTGGAGCTGTGCCCTTTCTTATGATTTTGACAGAACGCATTAAATAACACTTATTTTATTGATCTTCTCTCAGGATTTGATCGTTATTTTACCAGTCGGACACTAGAAAATAACAGGAGGAACATCTGGTTTGCTGAGTTCTGGGAGAACAATTTCAACTGCAAGCTCAATCGGCATGCCTTGAAGAAAGGATCGGGCATAAAGAAATGTACAAGTAAGAAATCCTGGCTTCTTCAGGACTGTCAAAACCCTTTTTCCTAAAGGAAGAAACAGGGAACAGAGAAGGGAAGAAGGAGAGAGGTGGTGAGAGAGAGTGTGAGAAGCCCAGAATATGCGTATGTATGTGTATGTGTGTTTGTTTGTGTGTGTGTGTGCCTATGTGGCTGGTAGCGGATGAGGGTAATGGAGAGGAAGGAGAGAGAATGAAAATACACACAGGATTCTAAATCCATTCAGAAGCACTCAGGGCCAGATGTACTAAGCTGTTTGTGCCTGTTTGTTTTTTTATGCTTTTTTTCTGTGCAAAAAAACCCTAGCGTGTTATGTCTGAAGCTGGCATATGAGCCTAAATTCACAATTTAACACAACATTTAACACAAGACACAAAGTGTGCTTCTCTCCCTCATACATAGTGCATGCATTTAAGGGAGAGAAGCACAAAAACCAGGAAGTCAGCTAAAAAAAAAAGTAGAAAAAATAGAAAGTGCTCCGGACTACATATTTCATGTGATGAACTAACCCTTGGGCAATTAGACTTCAAATTTTGCATGTAATTTGGTCTGCCTCCTAAAACCAGGTGTAAATTTCCACCATGAGTATTGCCCTAAGCTTTATATTCAGTGGTTCTCTTACAGAATTACTTTTTAAAAGGCCAGTGTAGTGTATGTTTTTATCCAATAGCATATATACAGTATATGTATATGTGTGTGTGTGTGTGTGTATATATATATATATATATATGTGCATGCAGTACCCTTCTTATTAAATCCAAATATTAATTAAATAGTATATAATGTTTTTTAATGATATTTACTTGTTCTGATAATATAGTGTTTATTTAATAAGAATAACATTCATTGACACATTTTCTTCATTACTGAACTTCCAGATTCTTTTTTCACTTTATATAAAGCATTTTAGCTTAGTAAACCGAATGTGAATTTCAGGCAATTTTAGAGTATTTTGCACTCCGTTGTCTGATGTGCATGCATCTAATTTGTGTTTATGTCTACCAGTGTCTAAGTTATAAACTACAAAGCTGTTTCCCACAAAACTCCTGGGCTAAGCATCATTTCCACGGCACTACCTTTATAAAACCAGTCAAATCTACTAGAGAAGGGCTGATGACCTGTAATTGATTCATGTCTCGAGGGAGTGGCATTCTACCACTGTGTCCATCTGCAGTCAGCACTTGACCCTTTGGACACCCAGTGTAGCTGTCTCATAGCAACAAACCTCTGGCTGTGGCCAATCACTGTGCATCGTGTTCTTATGAGAAGGATGCAGGGCTTTCTAGAGGCAGATTTGCTAGAGGATGCTATTCACACAGCATGTGCACTGCGGCAGTGAACAGGGCAGGAGGGATGTCAAGCTCTGGCTTTGCAGTCAAGTTGATTTTTATAGCTGACTGCTTTCAAGATGACTCATCTGACCATAGCTTCACAGTTCTCCAAATGTCATCTTTATGAATTTTTGATTTTGCAAACATGCATAAGTCCGCTAATTTTCTGTAGGCCTTTTTCACATTGCTGTGCTGATACAAATGTAACTAAAGCAGCAGGCTTGTGCTTCAACCAACAAACTTACACATGCATGAGTCAACATTCACCCACAGATCGACCAAAATTCCCACTGACATTGTTGATGACTAATGATGATGTCAGATCAAAATATAATGCTGAATGACTGAACCAATGACATTCAAAATCATTTTTATTCACAAAACTTGAATTTCTGTAAACACAAAACAGCTAGAGAAGTTTGATGTAGGCTGCTGAAGGAACAGATAGGCACTCAGATGCAATATCATTTGAATGAAATGTTCCTTTATATTGTAGATTTCTGTTTAGGAAATGAAGGAACAAACAATTGTACAATTACAGTTACAGTATAATATAAAATATGTTTCTACCTGTTTGGTAGTCTAACTTTTAAAAGTAGAACTCTGAATGTTTCCCTATCAGAATGGGTCAAAATAAAAATTTTTTTTTGGGAAGTTAACGACCCTAAGTTATCTAATGAACTCTTAAAGAACTTGCAAAGAGCCTGCCTTTCAAAAAGTGTAATTCTACTATCATTCACTGGAGTTAGATGGCAGAGAATAACACCAACGCCCTGATTACCCATCCCTCTCAAATACCCTATTAGGAATATCCCGGGTTGGGATATTCCTATATATTCCTATATATATTCCTATATATATTCCTATATATATATATATATATATATATATATATATATATATATATATATATATATATATATATATATATATATATATATGTAACCGGGTTGGATATTCCTGCATCCCGATGCTCTCTCTCTCTCTCTCTCTGTGTGTGTGTGTGTGTGTGTTCAAACTGTCATCATGATGTCCCCCTTTTAAAAAGAACAAACAAACATGAAGAGACCAGATGATATATACACTTCCACAATGAATATAATTTCAGTCATCAAATGGATTGAATCATTGAATCATCTCTTTTTTTAACTGGATTGGTCATACAAGAAGCTATATTTTCATTTCTATTGAAGCTGTTGAATGTGTGATAACTGGCTCTTTAGCAGATGATATTAGTCAATCAGACATAAATTACTGAGTACTGTTCCTGGCCTGTACTTTGGGCTTCCTTTCACTGCAGGAGTGAAAGAACAGCAGTGCAGACAAGACTTTCACAACATATTCTGTTGAGAAGTCATGAAAGAGGAAAAAGGGGCTACTTCAGATTGTTTTGGTACACAACAGATTATGGTGGATTTATCAGCAATACACAAGAGGGTCTTGTCATATTCCAGATGATAATGTTGCGGTTGTTGTCACTCTTAATAAGTCTTAGCATCTACACTGTCAAATCCAAAATCTCTGGTGACACAAAAGCAAGTTAAAATGCCTTTGCAGCACTCTTCTAAGTCTCCCTGACGGCTTGTGTAAGCCAAATGAGAGCAAGGGATAGTTGATGTCTAAAGGATTTTGTGAAATTGATTTGATCAAAGCCAAAGGGCAGGAACCAATCTTTTATCTATAAGGATTGTATGATCGGTGAAGTATTGATTGCAACATGAAGGAACAGTGGGTGAAGATGATACCGTCCACATCCACCGTTAAAGCAAAGAAGCATTTGGATTGGTTGCACTAAAGGTCAGCTTTAGAAGCTCAGAACATGTGATTATTGTCAAACATGCGCATAGATTCCTTTGCAGAAAAAATATGGGATGGATTTTTAGTTTCCTGAAGTGCCTTTATTGCAGGTTTTGATTTAGAAAAGATGATCATTTAGGGGCTTGACAAAATTCACCATCTTGAATTCTCTCTCCGATTGAGGATCCTGCTGTTTAGGGTAGTATATATTGATATACATGGTTAGAAGCCCCATGTGTCAATAAAGTCACATTCTCAGCATATATAGCGATGTTTTGTGATTTCAGTCTCAAACAAAATGCATACTCTACATGCATTGTGTATTATTTGTACAGTATATTTGCTGCAGTACAGTATGTTTTATTAGAAAATTCTTGTGCCAAAACTCATGCCTGATGAATATGCAGAGTCGCGTGTGACTCGTCCACAAATATTTTATCAAAGAAGCAGTAACATACGGACACTATGTATAAATAAAGAGGAAAAGGAGAGAAAAAAAGATGTGTAAACCCTCAAAAAAAGCATGCCTCAGCTAATCCAAATGGTTTTCTCTAAAAGCACTGTGAGCCAGTTGAATATGTGTGGGCATGCTCTGATTTGAGGATGAGGAGTCTCTCTCTCTCTCTCTCTCTCTCTCTCTCTCTCTCTCTCTCTCTCTCTCTCTCTCTCTCTCTCTCTCTCTCTCTGTGTGTGTCTCTTATGTGTGTGTTATAGTGTGACAAACTGTGTACATAGTGATGGAAAACGTGAGTAACTGTATGGATGGGTGGGAGTCTGTAGAGTAAATACAAGAGAAGAGTAAAGACAAAGCATGTGTGTAGACCCAGGGAAAGCCAGTTCTCTCCAGTTATGAGATTGATATATATTTTTCTTGGCACAGCAGCCACCCTGCTAGTCTTAACAGAGTCACATGATGGCAGGGTATATTTTTTTGTCTTCAGCAGTAATGCTTATGGCAAACAATTACCACTTCTTTAATTTGGGCCTTTAAAGATTCATGGGCTTGTCAGGCTGTTAAATTGCCTTTGGTTTTCTGGAGTAGGCTGAGATGAAGTGATGCTAATTACAGTCCCTGAAATAAAAGACTCACACATTATCTAAGAACTACAGTAACTTTTTAGGGCAAAAAATTAAGTTAACCACTCTTTAGATATTTCCATATTGATGTACTAAATACATTACCGCTTTCGAAAGCTAATTGAACAATTTGATTCTAAACACAAAGTCATAGCAGCATTCTTGATAACACAAGAGAGCACTGTCATAACTGATGGCAAGCTTTATCCTGAGGACTACACTACACAAATGAGACCCACCACCATGACATGTGGTAGCACGTCTCCCAGTTTAATTCGGCAGGGTCATAATTGAAACTGCTCCTAGCCAATTAAAGTCTTATAAAAAATAAATAAATAAATTATAAATAATAATTAAAAAATAAAACAAACAGGCGGAGTAAATCCAGCTCTAATGAATATACAGCTGTCTGCCATGATTAGAGGAGCATGGAAAGATAATTAAACTTGCTTGCTCTCTTCACTGCATGTTTTTTTTCCCACACTTAGCAAGTATTAACAGATCTGTTCAATTCATCAGACTCAGCCCATGATGCAGGGCTTAGATAATGCAAATGAAGACACATTAAGTCATTCCATCAAATCTATAAAGAGCTGTCTACGCTTTTGTGGTTCTGGATTAAGACATATTACATCCAAAAAAAAAAAAGGCTGTGCTAAAAATAACTCAATCTGGGTCAGTTTGAAAACAGGCAAATATGGTCTTTTTATTCAGTGAGGTTGGATTAGTATGAATTAGCTGGATCAGAAATGATTAGAAATATCTTCATTGCAGGACTGTAGATACCCGGGATATTTGTTTTGTTTTACTTCATACATTTCTTGGGATATATTTAGTAATATGGTCAGTAATATTTGTTGTCCATGAAGAATGGAAAGAAAGAAACAGCTCTCTTCAACCAGCTTTTTATTCACCACATTTATAATATATGTAATACAGACAAGAATTTGACTTGTTTCTCTGTACTAGAATAAAAAAATGTGTTTACCTCAATTTTGAAATGATCTGAAACAAACTGTAAATGAGGGAACAAATGAACTGCAAAGGAAGGAATGATTTTCTTTCAACAGAAATGTTATAACACTGATGTCAGTTATAAATTTAGGTTTTGCTTGCTGCACTGGGAAAGTGTGACCTTGTCTTGACACATATTTAAAAGGTGTTCAACTGTTAAAATCCTACTAATTAAATAAGGAGAGATGAAAAGAAAATGAGAATTACACACCAACTTTGAGATATTAGTAGATATTATATATTATTAGTTATAACAATTATGGGCTAGTTAGTCAGAATTAGCTAGAACACAGTGGTAGAGCTGATAGAAGTGTTTTCTTTTGTTAAATCCATAGCTTCAGGCAGTGTTATTTCTCTACAAAAAACACCTTAATACTTAATAACATATCTGTACTGTATATATTTTGACTTGACTGAGATAATTACAGATAGTTACACAGAAAATGCAGGGCAAGATGTGACTAGCTAGTCTAATAATTTGCTTTCCTTATCTAATAAGGTAAATCCATTTTTATTGTAACTATAGATGTAATGAATTTCATAAAATACATTTAATATACTCCTATTAACCTATACTGATTTGCATAATAAGCCAATAAGCCAGCATCAGCCATATTTCCTCCATAAATAACTCTCAACCTTCACATTAATATCAAACTGATCTGAAACTGTGTCTCAAAAGGCACAGTGGAAAATTGGAGAAAATGAAATGATGCAAGATTCCTGCTTAACTCTCAGCTTAAGATCCGACACTCCAGAATGCTGCGTTTCCTGCTATCTACACAATTTGGGTTACGTTGTCTCAACCACATGACCAACAAGCTAAAGCCATCAACAGAGTAAAAATAACCGAGCATTGTTTATCGTGTACACTTCTATTTGATGACAAAGTGCAGTGTTTTGTCACTGGCATTATTATAATAATAATAATGATGTTACTATTAGTATTATTACTATTATTTTTATTGTAATTATTATTAGTTTTATTGGTAAGGGTAGGAAAAAAGTGGAAAGTGGTAACGTAGTGGTTTAGATGTTTGAATACTGATGAGAAGGTTGTGAGTTTAAATCCCAGGGCTTTCAAGTTGCTACTGTTGAGTCCTTGAGCAAGACCCCTGAACTGCTAAGTATAATAGTACTCTTTGTTCATTGACTGAGCTCATTGATTTTTGTATATCTCTGTGATCTAGACGATATTAACCTATAGAAATGGTTGTTTGTTGTCTCCATTATTAGCTTTATTTGATACATTATTACTTATATTATTCCACCTATTTGTTCGTGTCTATAATGTTGACAAAGTAATGGTCAAGTTCTTTTGAAAGCAGCTACATTTCTGATCTCTTTTTCATTTCCAGATCAAGAAAGGATTGGAAAAGACTCAACCTATGAGCAGGAGGGAAAAGTAATGTTTGTGATCGATGCTGTATACACCATGGCCCATGCTCTCCATAACATGCACAAAGATTTGTGTCCTGCCAAAGTGGGACTTTGCTCCAGAATGGACCCCATCGATGGAGGCCTCCTGTTAAAGTACATCCGTGAAGTGAAGATAACAGGTACAGTGCAACTCACCTTATAACATCAGTTTTATCATATGAGAAGCCACATGGTAATTCATGGACAACCTTTTTTTGCTTGCCTAAAACAATTTGATTAAGTAGTATTTACAATACCCACCTAAATAGTGCCTGTCCCAGAAGATAATAGAATAGGTTATCAAACAGCAGGTCCTATAGGCAAGGCAAATTATCCATATGTTATTTAGGTAATCCCATTTTTTTCCCCACTCTTTCAGTGGCAGGGTTATCTAAAAGGCATGTCCAATTATACTGTCTTCATTTTTTAACTCAATAGGGTCATGAATCTTTCGATGACTCCACCAGTCTTTTTAAAGAAAAAAAAAAACACTGACACAACATTGCTGTTCAGGTCCATGACAGGTTACACACAATAACTCTTTCTTTAACAGAAATCATCAAATAACACTGAGAATACACTGAGAAAGTATTATATCATTGCACAGTTAACACTGACATTTTAAGCATAATGGAATATATGGTCTAAAGTATGTGGCCACCTAATCATCTCATTTCAAAACTATTGGCATCTCCTCATTGTTTCTATAACGACCTCTGCAATTCAGTCTTCTCGCCCAGTGTAGTTTAGTTTGAGATCAGGTATCTGTGCTGAGTTCTTGAGTTCTTTATAGTGTACATAAGAATGGGTTTTAGTGGAGCGGATTAAAATCTACCATTTATTTCCTCAGATCCTTGTTCTTGCCTTACGGGACTGGAAACTAGCCCATCCAACCTCTAGCCCATGCCATGCTCAAAGATACAGAGATTCTGAATTCATTCTGAAATTTGATGTGAAGCTCAGTATATTCATGATGTTTTGCATTGAACAGCTTCCACATAATTAGTTGAGTAGATAACTGCCTGAATGTGCAGGTGTTTACTGTAGATGTTCCTAATATAGGGAACATAAAGCTTTTACATGGTTGTCTTATTTGGTAGCTTGTCCTCTCTCCTTTATTTCTCAATTAAGCACATAGTAGCTGGAGCTGGTAGCTTAATAAGATATAACATACTCTGTGAATCTGCATTTACTGCATCCCCTCTCTCTCTCTCTCTCTCTCTCTCTCTCTCTCTCTCTCTCTCTCTCACCACACACACACACACACACACACACACACACACACACACACACACACACACACACACACACACACACACACACACACACACACACACACACATTGCCTCTACCAGCCTCCCATGTCTTCCTGCTTTGATGGGACTTTGAGTGAGCTTAGTTAGGGACTTCAATAGGACAGAGCATCCCAGTCGGTTTTCCATCCATGCAGCATTTACTCCAAGTGCACGCAGCATGAGTGAACTGCTACAGCAGTTTCTTTGGCTACCTACAGTACACACTTACCAAAAGCACAATTTATTCAGATTTTGTCAGCATACAAGCTTGAAATTTATTTGGTCAGAAAATGTTTAAATACATTTAGTGCAGATAGAAATGAAGAAGGAAAACATTTGCAATTATAAATACCGATCTTGTTTGTACTGTATATTTCTTAAGAATGAATAGAATATACTAAGGTCATGAAATATTGGACGGATAAATCAGACCCAATACATGCAGGGGCCAGTAAAGCATGGATTCGAATGCAATTAGATTTTTTTTAATTCCCTGTGGTCAAAATATTGCTGCTTCTTGCATCACCACTGAAGTTGACTGTTGACAAAAATTTCATGAACAACTGTTGCTTCATATTACAGTACCTGTCCCAGCTCTTGTAAATCTGTGTCGGCATATCATACTTCCTAAACATGTTTTGAAGCCTGGCAGTTCTCAAGAACCACATAATTTGTGCTAAATTGCTTATGGATTGGGATATTAGAAAATTACCATGCAGTGCTAGAAGTGTCAGTGTGATCGTATGCGCTGCTCAGTGATTACACCTTTTGAAAAGATTTTTGGCTGGTCAGACTGCCTGCTGTGTAGAGAAGAAAGTAGCAAGGCGTATGTTCTCTGAACTCCTGACCTCATCAGTCGAATTGATGAGCCATACCCTCAGACTTTCAAAGCAACTGGACAGCAGCTTTCTCTTCAGAATTGCACTTTACAGACACAACCTTAACCACAGGATTTGCAAGTTGCATAGCTGGATTAATGGAAAATCAGTCAAGCAATTCAATTCAGTTCAATTCAAATTTATTTTGTTAATGCATTTAACAATAGTCACTGTTAAGCTGAGGCAATATTGGCATTAAAGTAAACTTGAGAGAAACCAAACACAAAGTGCTAGACACTGGATAGTGCTAGTAAAAGGCATTACTCTTCTACAGCAGTATACTATTCAGTCAAACTGAAAGGATAAAGGTTACTGTGAGCACATTGTGAAAAACACAGTGCAGTCTATGTGGTCACCACAGCAGTGGTTAACACATTTGACTCACACCTCCATGGTTGGGAATTGATTCCTGTTTCAGCATGCTCTTCCTAACGCTTTAGGGTTTTCCTCGTCATACTCTGATTTCTGCCCCAAAGGCATGTTTTATAGGTTGACCAGCATCTATAAATTTTCCGTTGTGTGTAAATGGGTATATGAGTGTCTGTGCTTCATTGTGCTCTGCAATGAGTTGGCATCCTGTCCAGTGTCTTTCCCTGCCTTGAGTCCAGAGCCCCTGGTATAGTCTCCATGCTCCCTGTGTAGGATAAGTGATACAGAAAATGGATAGATGGATGCAGTAGTTTAAAAGAAAGCATATTGTGTTCAGAGTGCAAGTAGGAACTCTTTCAGGAATAGCTATGACAAAACTATGAGGGAGAGCCTGAAAGTGAACAGAGGCATAAATCATCCTGGCTTTCCACCAACAGTAAAAGCAAATTTTATTATTTGTATTTTATTTGTGTATCATCAGATTAATAGTTCTTCCTTGTGAAATAGTAGTGAGGCTGCAGGTATCACATGCTTACCAATAAATAAACAAATAAATAAGTAAATTAATTATTCACTGACAAACAATGATGTGGAATGGCCATTTTGCATCTTAAACACAGATGATATTCATCAACAGAAATCTACTTTTCTTTCAATCACTAGTAGCTTTCTGCTGGAAAGCCCTTTGAGGATTGTGAAATAGAAAAGTAAGCCAAACATGAGCACCGAAAACAATTGCTTTTGCTGCACACTTGGCTGCTCTGGGATTTGCCAGACTGGGGACTGGGGTTAGACATGGTCAGGTTCTTTGAATACAGATAGCATAGCTCATAGTCTAAAGCTATAGAAAAATTTGGCACAAGCTTTTATAAAGAACAAGATAGTTTAAGCGAAATTCATCGTGAGGATGTGGCAGCATTGTTCAAAAGCAAAAGTTTGCAGCAAAAGTGTGCAAGGTGTTGTTAAGTATGCTTAGTTATACATAAACTGCCACATTCTGCTCTCAATTTCTGTTGTAGATAGATTTAAATTGTGTTTCATTTAGTGATATTCCAGAGGCAATTCTTTTTGGTTTGCATATTGATTTCACATGATTATGATCAAACGTAAAAATTCTATCCATCTCAGATTTGTTAGTTTTTTTTTATGGATTATGTAGCCTTTATGTAACTTTTGGTGATTTTCTAATAACCTCTGCCTTCTTTTGTTTTCAGGCATAGCTGGTAATCCAGTACAGTTCAATGAGAATGGGGATGCTCCAGGCCGCTATGATATTTATCAGTATCAGATAAATAACAAAACAGCAGAGTACAAAATCATTGGCCAATGGACTGACCAGCTCCATCTTAACGTAAGCCTCCTCTTATAAGACTTTTTTTCAGAATATCACAATACATAATGTATATTTCATTTCTCTTATGCCTTTTCCATGCTTCATACTATGTGTCTTGTTGCATGATTAATGCCTGATTTACTTAATGATTTGTTTGAGTAATGATTAAAGAAATGCCTAGGAGAAACCCCCTAATTATACATTTGTGGCAAGCTGTGAAAAAAAATTAGTCAGTATAGATTTTTAAGCAAGACTGATTTTTAGTTATGAGCTGCTGTGAATAATAAGTGATATGTTTTGCATCACAGATACCCGAGATGCAGTGGCCAGGTGGTATAAAGCAAATACCTTCCTCCATCTGCAGTCAGCCTTGTAAACCAGGCTGGCGTAAGAAGGTTGTAAAAGGCATCCCGTGCTGCTGGCATTGCGAACGCTGTGATGGTTACCAGTACCAGGCAGACGCTTTCACCTGTAAAATGTGCCGCTTTGACATGCGGCCCAACAAGAACCATACAGGCTGCCAGCTAATCCCAATCATCAAGTTGGAATGGAGCTCACCATGGGCTGTTATACCTGTACTCCTGGCTATCATGGGCATTATGGCTACATTGTTTGTGGTGGTCACCTTTGTACGCTACAATGACACTCCAATAGTGAAGGCATCAGGAAGGGAGCTCAGCTACGTCTTACTTACAGGCATCTTTCTTTGCTATGCCACTACATTCCTGATGATATCATCTCCTGATGTTGGGATTTGCTCACTCCGGCGCATTTTCTTAGGACTGGGGATGAGTATTAGCTATGCTGCATTGCTAACCAAGACCAACCGTATTTATCGTATTTTTGAGCAGGGAAAGATGTCAGTGAGTGCCCCACGCTTCATAAGCCCAGCCTCCCAATTGTTGATCACATTCAGTCTGATCTCAGTTCAGCTATTAGGGGTGTGTATTTGGTTTGTAGTGGACCCTCCTCAGTCTTTTGTTGACTATGAGGACCAGCGAATGGCGAATCCAGAGTTCGCACGGGGTGTGCTCAAGTGTGACATCTCTGACTTGTCACTCATCTGCCTGCTAGGGTACAGCATGCTGCTAATGGTCACATGCACAGTGTATGCCATAAAGACACGTGGAGTGCCTGAGACCTTCAATGAGGCGAAGCCCATCGGCTTCACCATGTATACCACTTGCATTATCTGGCTGGCCTTCATACCTATCTTCTTTGGCACGTCACAGTCAACGGAAAAGGTAGGAATTGAGTCTGGAACAACAAATCATGGCAGAAATATAACATAGTATTTGCAACGGGTTTTTTTTTTTATAGTTCAGTGCATACAAGTTGAGTGGTGAGAGCAAGTGAGTCAGGTTTTTCAGGTCTTTAATCAAGCTGCAGCATATTTATGACCTGTAATATATAAACATTTGATGGCTATATTAACAATGATGGGTGCACCTGGATAACAAGAGCCTTCTTCTTTGCTGATCCTGTACTGTGTCAAAGATGAAAGAGGCTTTGAAACAGCAAGGCCATCGAACGTTGACTTTCTGGAGATGATGCAACATACTGATAGCAAATGCCTCTGAAAAAAAAACCCCAAAGAAATGAGGAAGGACTCATGAGGGAATCCTTTCAAGAATATTCATTAAGTTTCAGCTCAGACCTTTATTCTGTATTACTCATTTCAATCAGAAAACCTAGGACCTTCTGCCCGTAGGATTTAGATAAGAATCCTTTTACCCCGCTTCTCTTTAAGTTTCACAATACATTATTGAATTAGCTTTATCAGTTAGATCAAGCTGAGCATGTCATGCCAATAAAAGAATTGTTTTTCCTAAATACAGGTTTTACTGAAATCTCTAACCAGGTAAAAAAGGTAAAGAAGAATGACTAGAGTCATCTGAGTACAAGGTAGTGTTCAGTTAAAAGAATATTCAATATAATATTTTGCACATGCCCAAATGTTCTAATCCGGTTTGTAATTAGTAAACCACTGTGTTAACAGAATGGTCAATATTTCTCTTTGGTAAATTATTTGGTAAAAACTCCTTTACCAAACACGAGGCCCATGCTCCATAAATAATGAATAAATCAATTATTGTTTGCTATCAGAGGGATACTGGAGTGAAGCAGGGATTTTTCTTTGCACATTTTTGGAACTTGCACTTAGGGCTGATGATAAGGATGTAAGTGTCACATGGCATATTTACACTGTCATATTTGCCACAAATTCTGACAGGAATCTACACTTCAAAACATTCCAGGCTTAGCATCATCAGAGTTGACAAGCATATCTGAGACTGGCAAGGGTAAGATGGCTTTGCTTTTAGAGCAATTAAATGTATCTTTATCCCCCTGGCACTTAATTTACCTTATCTGTCTGCCTTGTCATCCACTTACCGCCAGGTGTCTAAAACAGAACGCCCACTCCATCATTTGTGTCAGTGTTTTATGTCAAACAGAAGACAATAAATGTCACTAGGGGCATTATGAATCTTTTACACCTGGCCATGTGAGTTGGTCTCCATTGTATGTAATAGGTCTGCTGAGTGCTTCAAATTATAATGACAGGGCTACCATTGCAAATTGGTCAATACTGTGGAAGATGATTGCTTCTACTCAGCCTGAAGCTTGGAGGAGGGTGTGGTTTACAGTATTAAATTTCACTGTGTTGCTTCTCTGTGGTAATCCTTTAATTTGCTTGTCAGTGTAACAATTTCATGCAATACTATAGTCTTGAAAATGAGACAAGGGCAACAGGACAGTGAGATCCAAGGATAACTGTCTTTATTCGCAGCTTTGCTCTGCAGAATTGCAGTTGTTATGATGTTTGTAGGAGATTCTCCTTTGGTTTTGTTGTTGACAGAGTAATTACTGTCTGTGAAGTGAAAGAGCTTGATCGGCAATGCATTACATGCAGGTGTGTGTTTCGTGTTTCGGAGCTTGAAAGCATCATGAAACGTATTCACTGAGGGATGAGTTATATTTATAGAAGTGTAAATTGTAATCAAAGTAAAATTAGTTTATTAGTGTACATTGATTCCATCTAGCTTAAGTATCTATATGTGTTACTTATCTAAGCCACATTTGAAAAGAAAAAAGCTCTGCTTTCTATAAATTAATCAATCACTACATTTCTATATAATCATATGTCTATAAAGTCATACTGTGACATTTCAGTCAGCTAAGTTATTATCATGCTAGCTAACGTTTGAGAGATTAGAAATGAATGTTTTTAATTAACCTTGGCTAATGGTTTTGCACGTCCTTGGTTCTAATTAGAGCCACTATTTTACCAATAGTAACTAAAATCAGTGTGTGATCTGTGGCAGTGACTTTTTTTACTTTTGCTTCAATACCTTTTAAGAATTTATACTATACCAAAGATTTGTAATTAATAACGGATTTTTTTTTAGGGACATCAGTGACAGGAAATGAAGTAAAACAATATGTAGAAAAAATATATGGAAAATCATATACAGCAATGTTTATCCATTTTCATGCTATTGGTGATGGAGGTCTGAAACCCTTATAACCTGGCTACTGATATTTACATTAATACTGCATGAAGGTCGGATTTTAACAAATGATGGATGAAGGAGTGGGGTGGTCACCAGCATAGAGATAACATTTTGAGGAGGATAGTTAAAACCTGGATAAAAGGATTAGGATTATCTTTCCATTATCTGGATTTTGGATTCTGGATGTCAGCAAGAATTTCTTATAAGCAGCAAAAAGAAATGAAAAGAGGATACAGTTTGGAGATCATGCTTTTTCCAACTGGCCTGTTTCTTCAATTCAGTTGGTTTGTGCACAAACCTGCCAACAGTACACTACTACACAATATCCATCATTTGCACTAAGGGGACAACAGTAAACTTATTTTAAAAAATTAGAGATATACTGTAGGCTGTCAGCTGTGGGCCATTTTACCTTTTTAATGACACAAGTTAAAATGACAATGACAATGACTAATCAGCAATATTGGTGTTTATTCTGATCACCCTATTAGTATTATTATTGCGTAGACACTTTAAGCAAACACTATGTGCTGCACAGTGGCCTTATCATATACAGTATAGTAAGTAGAAGCATAAGGTTCATCTTTATGAGCATAAAAAGCATGAACACTCTGTAAAGCTAATGCAACAGTGGGCTTGCTTTTTTTTTTTTTACATGATTCAAGGAGCCCTTGTGATTTGAAACGCTGGTTGTGTGTGTGTGTGTGTGTGTGTGTGTGTGTGTGTGTGTGTGTGTGTGTGTGTGTGTGTGTGTGTGTGTGTGTGTGTGTGTGCAAATTCAAAAACTTAACATGTTTGTTGTTAATTAGGTTTTGATATATTGATTGAAATGCATAGCCACTGTTGCACCTTACAGCAATGATGAAATAAGAAGAAGATAGAAAGAGAAAGGAAACTGAGGGCTTGAGCAAAACCAATAAAAATACTGTAAACTGATTTATAACCCTCAACTCACAGAATGGAAACAATTATAATAATCATTATATCATATCATATATCATATCATGGCAGTTCAAAGGGAGCTGAAAATGTTGATGTAGCCAAACCCTTAACTGAGTTTGATCACCTTGACCTACCGTAGTTTTGGCAGCTAATGGAGGAAATGATATAGTAGAGGTCTACATATATATATATATATATATATATATATATATATATATATATATATATATATATATATATATATATACGCTATATGTCCAAAGCAGAGGTAAAGTAAAATTCAATCTATGTCGAATTTAAGACAGAACAAAAATCTTTAAATGATCTTATTTCATCTGTCATTCCATATATCTAGTAAGACATTGATTTTCTGTTTAGAAAAATGAAGAAAAAGGTACCACTAGAGAACCCAAAATGTAGTTTTCAGTCTGAAACTACAAGGCTTAAGTACCATGTTATTGCACTTCATAAAACATGATATATTATAAATGAGAAGGTGTTTCAAAAAATGTTTGATACCAAAGGGGTTCTATAGAAAGACAAATATTATAGAAGAATGAGGGCATGTTTGCTTATTGAATTCAAATCAGTTTATATGAACCAGTGCTAAAAACACAGAGTTTGTCTAATCAAAAACAAAACTTTCCACTATCTTCCATGGAATTTGCTTTTTTTACTCAATCATGAGACTTTCCAATGTACAGTAATAGGATTGCATACACGCATCTAGTCTAAATCTATACAACATTCTCAATGCCTGCTGCTTGCATGCTTGTGGAATACGGCAAACATTTTAGCACAGCGTCATCTGTGAATCAGTGTTAATGGAAGTTCATAATATTCTCCTTTTTATAGCTTCAGACAAGTTACAATGTTTATTCAGTTGCTGACGGTAGTCAATCATGTGTTTCTGGCTAAATGACACCCCAAAAATAGATTATACCAATTATGCAAAGGAGAGAATTTGCATTAAAGGAACTTGAGATGAATCTGCTTACAAAATGGCAAGAATATTTTAAGAAGGGACTGGTGACCTAAAACACTGGCAGCTATAAATCACACATACTGAACGATGGCTGAAATTAGCAGATCAAAAACATCTTCTCAGATAGCAAATAGTGGGTTTTGTTGTCTACTGAGATAATATATCCTCCTGCAGACAGACCAGAATCTAATGATATAAACAAGCTAATTCATTGACTTACTACATAAGTAATTAATTTTGATTAATGCACAGACTGCATTTAAAGGTGCCAAGGGACTCAGCTATCTGAAGTAAATTTATTCCATTAAGTGGCTACAGAAAAATAGAAGAGTGCTGCCTTTCTTCATTTGAGATCAAACTGACTTAACAGACTCAACCTACTGTACAGAACAGGATTTAATGTTTTGTTATATCGCATTTGGTTCGCAAACACCATTATTATCTTACATTGCTCTCTTTTTTTATTACAACTGAGATGTTAAGGGTTAAGGGCCTCATTCAAGGGCCCTGTAGGTTTGTTATCACAACCTTTCAATCAGCATTCTAACCTCTAAACCACTGAGCTAACACTACCCTTCTTTACTGCCCTATCTTTGCCATCATGTAAAAAGCATTAGGTTGATTTGAGCTTTGCTGTTGATAGTGATATGCAAACATCAAAGCTCTGAAAATATCTTTGATGACCACGGGGAGCTAATGGTTGAAACATGGGTGAACCTGGGAAAATACTAAAGAATTAAAGAATTCAGGCTGCTACATTTTGTTTTGGTTGCGAACAATAAATGTCAGGCGCATTGGCACTACTCAAGTTCCGAGGGGACTAAAAAAAAAGCATAATCGTTCTGGTTTACTGGAGAACCCTGCAGACTAAATAAGTTTTCCAATATGTGCCAACAAAAGATTTCATATGCTTTCAGATAACATGATCAGGGAGTTTGCAAATGGAACTGCCAAAATGAGAATGTTGACAAGTTGGAAAGTGAGCATTTGATGGGGGACGGAGAGAATGAGTGAAATGTCATAAACATAGCTATAGTAAAGGAAGTCATGTGAAGATGTTGCATCACTTGGAGAAGGGATTTAGAGGAAATGATCGAGTAGACCAAGCACTGAATCATGTCGGATAAATTTGAGGTAAATAAAGTAAATCACTGCTGGACTGTGCTGTTCCAGTAATCCAAAGCTAATAACGATGGTTTAACAATGCTGCCAGAATGACGCTCTGAGAACACAGTCAACCAAAACTAAGAATATATGTGGGATTTTTATTTTGGCTTGTACCTTTGTGCCTTTATCAAAACTTTGCAGCTTTCCAGCTTGCTCACTGCTTTTCACTTTGCTCTGCTCATGGCCACACACGAGATCTGCTCGCTGTGAGAGAGAAAGAAAGTGAGCACATAAATATGAGTGAGACAGAAGTCAGGTGTGCCATGTTTACTCATTACACCTCTAGCTCGTCTTCCCTACACCTCCATGTCAGTGCATACACATGCTAAACCACACCCACATTGCATACCTGCATAGCCAAATGCCTGCCATGTCAGGCATGAGATAAAATTCAGCTTGTATCTACACAACTTATGCTCTGCAGGGCAGCAAGAGATTGTCTCCTAAGAAGAGAAGTGGAGAAAAGGAGATCTTAAATGAGAAGAGGGCCACTCTAACTAAACATGTTCTCAATTATGGAATTAGATTAGATCCATCCAGTGGGCCTATGCAGTATAGTATAATGTTTACATCCAATTTGCGGTTGTATTGGTCAATTGTTTATTCTCTTATATAGTACTGGTTAATAATTGGAGTAAAGCACATCCTATTGAGTTTTTGGCACCATGAATGAACATGGAAAAATATCTACGCAAGCCATATGACAACAACTCTGGAAGACATAAGAGACTTGTAGATACGATTAAGTAAATGCATATTAGATTTGTATTCAAAACAATGATTTTCTTCCCAGTTTTGCATTGCATTGCATTGTGGATGAAATTTAAGTAAATTTAAAATGTCCATATAACTGAGCAGTGGAAATAAGCTTGTTAAATAAATATTTTTGTGTTTAGTGTAGTGGTATTAATTAGCTGAGTAGTTAATCAAAAGGCAAAACATTGTTAATTATATATTCCAATTTTTGAAAAATATAGTACTGTGCAAACGTTTTAGGCAGGTGTGAAAAATGCTGTAAACAAAGAATGCTTTCAGAAATATAAATAATGATTATTTCTGTCAATTTACAAAATGCAAAGTGAGCAAATAAAAGAAAAATCTAAATCAAATCAGGAGGGCACGGTGGCTTAGTGGTTAGCACGTCTGCCTCACACCGCCAGGGTTGGGGGTTCGATTCCGGCCTCTGCCTTGTGTGTGTGGAGTTTGCATGTTCTCCCCGTGCCTCAGGGGTTTCCTCCGGGTACTCTGCTTTCCTCCCCCGTCCAAAGACATGCATGTTTGGTTGATTGGCATCTCTGGAAAATTGTCCGTAGTGTGTGAGTGTGTGAGTGAATGAGAGTGTGTGCCCTGCGATGGGTTGGCACTCCGTCCAGGGTGTATCCTGCCTTGATGCCCGATGACCCCTGAGATAGGCACAGGCTCCCCGTGACCCGAGAAGTTCGGATAAAGCGGTAGAAAATGAGTGAGAGTGAGAGTGATAATATTTGGTGTTACTACCTTTTGCCCTCAAACCAACATCAATTCTAATGATCTAACAACATCAGTGCTAATGATCATCAAGGTCATATGTAGGATGAAACCGTCATGAACTGAAACAGAAACAGCTGTGTAGGAGGATTAAAACTGGGTGAGGAACAGCCAAACTGTACTACCAAGGTGAGGTTATGAAAGACAGTTTCATGTCATGGCAAGATTGAGCACAGCTACAAGACACAATGTAGTTATACTGCATCAGAAAGGTCTCTCCCAGACAAAGATTTCAAAGCAGACTGGGGTTTCAAGATGTGCTGTTCAAGCTCTTTTGAAGAAGCACAAAGAAACGGGCAACATTGAACATCGTAGATGCAGTGGTCGGCCAATGAAACTTAGTGCAGCAGATGAAAGACACATCAAGCTTATTACCCTTCAAAATCGGAATATGTCCAGCAGTGCCATTAGCTCAGAACTGGCAGAAACCAGTGGGACCCAGGTACAGCCATCTACTGTTCAGAGAGGTCTGGCCAGAAGTGGTCTTCATGGAATAGTTGCAGCCAAAAAGCCATACATCCGGTGTGGGAACAAGGCCAAGAGACTCAAGTATGCACAAAAACATAGGAACTGGGGGGCAGAAAAATGGCAGCAGGTGCTCTGGACTGATGATTGGCCCCAAATTTATTCTTCAGCAGGACAATGACCCCAAATATACAGCCAAAGTCATTAAGAACTATCTTCAGCATAAAGAAGAACAGCAAGTACTGGAAGTGATGGCATGGGCCCCACAGAGCCCTGATCTCAACATCATCGAGTGTGTCTGGGATTACATGAAGAGACAGAAGGATGTGAGAAAGCCAACATCCACAGAAGATCTGTGGTTAGTTCTCCAAGATGTTTGGAACAACCTACCAGCCGAGTTCCTTCAAAAACTGTGTGCAAGTGTACCTAGAAGCATTGCTGCTGTTTTGAAGGCAAAGGGTGGTCACACCAAGTATTGATTTGATTTAGATTTCTCTTTTGTTAATTCACTGCATTTTGTTCATTTATGTTTAACACTTCCATTTCTTAAAGCATTCTTTGTTTACAGCATTTTTTCACACCAGCCTAAAACTTTTGCACAGTACTGTATATGTCAAAATGGTTTAGAAATTTTTGTTCTAAACTGGTTAACTGATGAGCAATGAATGAATCCATACTTGAATGAGGCAAAAATATCCTGAGGCAGTACAGCATCTGAAAGGTTGCACAAGAGCAATCAGACTCTTGGAACTTGAGTCAGTGTAATTCACAATCCATATTCTTGTGCCAGGTGGTTTGCTAAAGAGGGTCTTGCACTATTAAAGAGCACTTGCACTACTAAAGAGCTCAGCAACAGAGGCTGGTCACAGAGTCAGTGCTACAAGGATCTTTGAGCTGCCTGGATGCTATATATAATACAATTATTATACATCCTGAACAGGGTCACAAAAGAATCGGTTCTGAAGTTACTCCTGGCCCATGTTTGTGCATGTGACTAATGATCTCTGATCTGTCTGATATGGCTAACATCAAGAAAACGCATCATTACACTAGGTGCTACACCAAGCCACCAAGTTTGAAATCTTTCAGTAGATTTAGATGGTCTGTTTCAAACGCTTATTGTGACAGTCTATTTGACTTTAATCATCTTAGTCATGCTTTAAAAAAATCAAAAAAAAAAAATCTACCCATTATACAATTTGCAGTCAATATGGATTGGCATCCTATCTATTTTTATTTTGCAGTTATTACTGTTAAAAAATATGAAGTTTGGGAATAATTCACCCATTATTTATATCATATTTGCTTTCTAACATACTTAAGAGTTAAATAAGTTAAATAGGTTGAATTTACCACTTTCCAAAACATTTTTTTACTGTAAAAATCAGATGTTTCAACTTGTATGGCTACCTCTAGTTCATTAGACCCTGTATGTGTATGTCTTCTGCAATCTAGGGTGCACTTGATTTCTGTCAATTGATTGTGCTGTAAAAGTGCAGTCCTGTGCTTGAAAGCCTCAAATGTTTGCACCGTAAAGTGGGAACATTTCTACTGATCAGCCAAGGACATTGAAGTATTATATATTTTTTGTTTTTCACTCCATTTTTCTTAATGCACTAGCAATTATTTTTGCTGCAACGCACTGATATATAATAAAAGACCTGTTTTTTTATTGTGACGAAACTCCCCCACACTGGATTCTGACAAGGACTCTTTGCCCAGGACAGTGGACAAAGATCACAGCAATGAGTCACTCTTAATAATATTGTGCCAGAAACCATGTGCTGAGTTTATGTATAAGGGAGGACAAACACAGCAGTGCTTTAAAGCAACAGCAGGAGGTTTGCAGTAAAGCTGAGATAAAGTTGAACCATTAGTGCATATTGGTAATGTGAGAGCTGGAAAATATTGTGCACACACATACTGTATACTCTTTCACACCTGCCTTGTTTAGTTCGGTTGAATCGTACCAGAGTTCGATTGCTCATTTGGTGCGGTTCGTTTGGGCAGGTGAGAATGCAGCAGTCGGTGCGCACCAAAACTCTGGTGCGCACCAAAAGCGGACCAAACAAGCGTACCGAGACCTCCTTGAAGAGGTGGTCTCGGTACGCTTTCAAACGAACTCTGGTACGGTCCGTTTGTGGTGAGAACACGGTCCGATATCGAATAGACCTAACTGCAAAAAGTATTGCGCATTTTGGACTAAACCAGCTGTCGTAGTTGGTCGTTGGCAATATTTTCGGAAGATAAGCATGTCACAGTTTCGCAAAAGTCATGCTCGCCGCCTCCTGAAGTGTCTTGCGATGCATCTTCGCCGTTTGCAGTGCATTAAAATGATATTTTCAAAAAATTAAGACTTTGCATAGAATGCTGTATACAAGCGATGTAGTAGATTACAACCACGAACATAATTGCAGCTGTATTTTCCTGTATTTTTCTCTTTTTGTTTACTTCCGGAGTTTCGTTGAAATTTCCCGCACTTTTATTCTGACCAATCGAGAAGCAGTTTAGGAAATACGCTCAAAGACATGTGGCCAATGAGTGATGTGGATGTTATCACATGACTGCATTTTGGTTCGTTTCAACTGGTGCGGAACAGAACGATCAGTGTGGTGTGAAAAGGAACCAAAACTGCTAAAAAGCTACAATGAATCATTTTTTGCTTTTGGTCCGGACCAAATGAACCGAACTATAGGTGTGAAAGCACCCTAAGACTGCTTGCTTAAAAGTCAAACATTGTTTAAAAGCATGCTTTATATGTAATGGACAGCATACAGTACATATACAGTAGTCACCTGGATATCCAAATACTCAATTCATGGCATTATGTATTTCGTAATACTTTTGCACGTGTGTTTCTAAACTGAATATTGCTAATAAAAAGAGATGCTAATATTGCTAATAAAAAGAGATAATGCTTTAATAAAAAGAGAACAACCAAACTTACATAACACAACACATCTGCTACAGTAGTATTACATGTTTCCTTTATGAGCGAATGGTAAAAATGTAAGTGATGTGTACATGTCAAACCTAATTTTACAAAATGAAGTTACATGCATATTACAGGCCGATGGTAAATATAAAATGAATAATGTAGTAACCTTTTCTGTTTTTCTTTCTTTTTTTTTTCTTTGTCTTGTACAGATGTACATCCAGACAACAACCCTAACCATTTCAGTGAGCCTGAGTGCTTCTGTGTCTCTGGGGCTGCTCTATATCCCCAAAATCTACGTGGTGCTGCTTCACCCTGAGCAAAATGTGGCTAAGCGAAGCACACGCAGCTTGAAGGCTGTGGTCACTGCCGCCACCATGTCCAACAAATTCAACCCAAAGGCCAGCCTGCGGCCTAATGGAGAAGCCAAGACCGAGCTGTGTGAGAACCTGGAAACTCAAGGTAAGAGAGTTTAGTGTGAGAGCAATGGCTGTATTATTTGAACATGCAGCTGGTGCCAGTAATAGGCATAATAGGCCTATAGGGTCTCTGTGTTGCCTGGGGCCTTCAGTTCAACACTCTGGATCAATGGAAACAGCAGATTCATTATTTAATCTGCAGTAACCATTTTATCTTTGTTAGTGTTGCAGTGGATTGCAGAGCACCACACATGTATACCTTTGAATAATCATTCACACCTGGGTCATTTTAGAGCCACAAACCACTTACACATACAGTATACTTTTTTGGGAGGTGGAAGGAAACCTACACAGACATCCAAAGAACATCTGCAATAACACAGATACGTATTGCTGGGATCACAGCATCATATCCATCAGTCCCTGTAATCTTGTGGGGGCTCCATGTGGCCCACACAGGAGAATCTGATACCGCCAGTGACCACTGGCACGGCTGAAGGCTGTATTTCCATTTGCATCTGGTGCTAGGGTGACCTTCCAGTATCACTTTGTAAAGCATTCGGCCTACTTCCTCCTCTATGGCTCAACGGCAGGCTTTTGGGGCCCTATAAGGCCTGCAGTGGTCTTGATCTCATGGTGGACCAGGTGTGTGAGGACAGGGGAAGATTAGCCCCTCCCTGCAGCTGGGACAGAGTAAGATCAGCCCCTCTCTGTACCAAGGTACACTCTATGGGACCTGTGGGGGTGACAACAATTGCAGACACAATGGAGGCAGGTTCCAGACATTTCTAAGCAGGTTGACATGGTATAGTTTAGTGGTAATGGTATAGTTTTAATTCTTGCCCAGCTGTTGTAGTTGATAGTTGACAGCTCCCACCCTGTTGAGGACTGTGGACTAAGGGCCCTGCCACTGTGCAAGAAACTTACATGCAGCATTGTGGACGAGCTGTAGAACTTTGTCGCCAGGTTTAAATCCTCTTGTCTGTGCCGGGTCTGTGTGTTTTGCTGCATTGCTGATCCCGTTGTGTAGCCTTCCTCTTACAATAGGGTTGACTTTCTTAATGCGGTCCTTCACTTCCTGCTATTAGAGAGTGTTAGGGATAGAGCTGCTCTTTCCACACTTCTTGGGCCACTTTCAACAACCCCCCAATTCACGGCCAGAAGAGTAGCTTGAAGTAAGTGAAGGCAATGGATGCTTGGGTAGTCTTTTGGACAATGAAGACAGCTTAAGTCAGAGCTTATTGCACAACTGAGTGGTAGCATAGTGGACAAGGCATTGGACTACTGATTGGATGGTTCTTTAACCCTCAATTCTTAATTGCTCAGTCATATAAAAATAGGATAAAATATAAGTTGCTCTGTATAAGTGTGTTTGCTAAATGCTGAAAATGTAAATGTAATATTAACAGGTGTCTCCCCTTCTGAGGATGTCCGAACGCTCCCCATGGGGCTGGACTCCGGTGCTGATGGGATGGTGCTGGGGCTTTGGTAGGGCATAGGCTGGGCATAACTCTGGGCATAGTTGGGGTATGCAGCACACAGCCTACTGAGCAAGACTTGTTGGCTCACGGAGTTGTGGGAGTCTGACTTGCTGGGCATGGGCTTGTCTGAATGTCTAAAAAGGCTGCAACATAAAACATAAAATAATGTGAAAAAGCAAGATAATGGCTACCTGTATTTCTTTAAAAAAATGCCAGAACAGTGTATCTCACATAAAGAGTTATTCTATAATATTTATATCAGATAAACTACATCTAATTGACAGTTCTCTTAACTTCAGCTACAGTAGGTAAAAATTAGTGTAAGCAAGTTGCTGTGTTGCTGCAAGTGCTGCACTGTCTCTAAACAAAAAAAATACTAAGAGCTAATCAAACTGGGAAGCATATGTTTATCTATTTTTAATCTTTTATTATAGTCTATATAAATACTAACAACTGTAAAGCCGCAAGCTGTTAATTAACTGTTATTTTTAGTCCAGTACTGAAACATACACTTAGTACTGAAACATACTAATTTCACTTAGTTTTAGCTGTTTGTACTAGTATAGGATGAGCCACTAATGTCATTACTTGGAGTTTAAGTTTTTTGTAATGCTTTTCATCAATGCCATAAATAAAAGCTTACTGTAGATGTGTTGCTGTGTTAATCCTGCAACTTATTTTCAGTGATATTGAGAATAGAAGTCTGCACTAGACTGCTTTTTCAAATCTCATCTCCCATAAGCTTCTGAAGGAATTCTACACTACATGAATTAAGTTGAAATAAAAATCTGTGGTATGGTGAATTCCATTGTGACCAGTAAGCACTTTTGTTGCCGTTTCAAGCCTGGCAGTGCATGCAAGCTGACAGAGACTGATCTGGACACATTTTAGATGCTACTGAGGCCAGTATTGAACTTGGCAGTCATTATCACTTTGAAAAAACCTCCCAAACGCTGCTGTAGACATAGCATGGATGATCTAATAAAGCTATAGAATCTGATATTTGGACAAATATTTGGAGCATTAGACAGAAACAGATACCTACTGTATACAAATATAATATTACTCCCCTAATGTAAATGCTCCCCTAATGCTCCATGTAGCCCAAAAACGGGAGAATCTGAAACTGCCAATGACCACTGGCATTGCTGAAGGCTGTATTTCCATTTGCATCTGAGGCTAGCGTGACCTTCCAGTATCACTTTGTAAAGTCTAGAGTAGGAATATACTGTCCTGTCCACCAGGTTATCCACTCAGGGGAAGGGTTAGCTGTGAAAGGCTGATACCTGGTTGAGCTTCTGGAAGTCAGTGCATAGATGAAGGCCCCCGTCGGACATTGGAACAATGATCATGTTGCTGGTCTATGTTCTGTCAGACTCCCCTATAATACTCCCCTAATGTAAATGAAGGCTTTGGTCCAGAATCAGCAATTAGGATGAAATTTCATGTGAATCAATGCACCAGCAAATTACTGGAAACCATTATACATAAAGTGTATCTAAACCAGTTATACAACTGATACAAATTTTTCAAGAATGCTGTATGAGTTCCTGTTTTACATTTTCAATTTCTGTGATGAAAATAACCCTCAGCTGGGAAGGTATCATTTAAACAAAAATCATTCACTTCTAGTAAAAGTTGAATTGGATCTTAAATACACTGCTTACCATTTCACAAGGTAGCAGATGATTTGCTCTTCAAACATTAATCACAAGAAGTAGAAAGTTAAATTGGCAGTCTCATTCACAGCTTGGACATGGCCCATTGTAAATTATCAAAAGGCAAACTGGTTTACTCACAGTAGTCTCTCAATAAGTCTCTAATTTGAATATGTATAAAACAATGCAGCAGGCAGATGGGCTATACAAAAAAAAAACAGCAATAAAACCATAAACAGCTGAATAAGCAGTAACAACTCTCTGTGATTAAGTGTACCCTCTTTGCCAACCTGTACAGACAGAGACAGGAAAGTCTGAGGAAAGCGATAGCTTCCATATTATAGAGAATTTACACTTGGTTTAAATACTCATAAGTAATAGTACACAATTTCACAAACTCGTATAGAATATAACCAGTGACAAACAAATAAGAACATGTGTCAGACTACTGCACAAATAATGTTTAAATTGATTTAAGTGCCACTCTCAGGGACAAGTTGAAGGAGAATTACAATTCTGATTAGACATTTTTTCTATTGCACTATCCATGACACCAAAAGCCTGCATGGATTAGAGATAAATATATGTTGCTGTTTCCTCTTTTTCAGGACTTAGCCCCAAACAAACATACATCAGCTATAGCAACCATGCAATCTAACAAAAATGAAACAAAACAAAAAAAAAGCTGATTCCTAAGAGTGACTTGTGGAAGACAGCTTCATAAGGTGAACCAATCTTCTGGTTTCCAGATGGAGGAGAGATTTGAACACAGCCTGCTGAATCCATCCATACCTTCTGGTCTAAGAAGATCATGAGAAGACCCTGAGGGAAAAGTGGGAAGTCCAAGGTGTTTCAGTGATGGTACTGTATGTCACATCAATATCTGGCATCTGGCAGAAGTGACTTCATGCTGGAGCCATTTACAAAATTCCATTACAACTTCTTTTGTCATTTGTCTTATAATTTGATGTCATTGCTGAAATGACACCAAAATAACTACCAGGATTCTACATCACTTTCAGGTGTTCACATATAGGGAGAGTGACTGAGATCTCTCTTTCCTGGCAGGGGTTCTCATGTTTTCCTCTTGGTAATGGTGACAAGAGCAAAATCCATTGTTTACAGATGTTGAGCATGCTGGTTTGGTTTGGGCATCCTGTGTTGTGTTTTTTTTTTCTTTCATTTTGGTAACATTTCTGGAATGCATTTAAACCATGTTGCTGTGCTCTTATCACACTACGAGCCCTTATGATAAACTGTTTTAGGTATAAGGAATTTTGGGGTAAGGTTAGCTTGTGCTTGAGTACAAAAACTTTATGGAGTCTAACTCACCCCCGGCTGTGGTCCAAAAAAAAACTCCAACTATAGCTATCACTGCCAACTTTGGCAAAATGTCGAAATTGCAATTAAGTACTTAGCTCATTAAAGAGTATTTTACTCCTTGAGTCCCCTTGTTGATGAATTGCTTTTAGAAGTGTCCAGATTCCAAAGAAAACTAAAATCTTAAGTTTCCTATTCTTGTGAGCAATTTGAAAAGAGAAAATTAGAAACAGGATGCATAAGGACTGGAAATAGATATTAATTTCAAGAGTTGTCAAGTGATATTTTGCAGCAATGCGTTTTGTGGATGTCCTGTGAAATTAAGATTCACCACCTATGATTTCTCTTCTGTTTATTTCTGCACTGTTTGTGTTGCCGAATGCAATATGTTCATATTGACCGTGCTAAATAGCAACTTAATGTGTGTTCTGGTAATGTTTGCATTTGTCTAAAAATGCAAAAATAAAATGCAAAAAAAAAAAAAAAAAAGCAAACAAAAAAAAAAAAAAACCAAGAAGCTGAAAAAGAAATAAAACAAATAAATGGTGCCTGTATTGAAGTATTTGTAAAATATGAAAATTGAGGTATGTGAAGCATGATCATTTTTATACATAAGTTGTTTCTAATAAAAAATGTTTTTTTTCCAGAATTTTTTGTATATCTGTTATATGTCCTTCATAGGTGACAGATAATTACCATGTCATATTAATAATCAAATGCATATTCATCTTCAAAATTAGTGACAGTTGACTGTTGGATTACAATTAGAGTTGTACAATACTGTGATTAGCTGGTGTGTTCAATAAGAGTGCATTAAGAGTTATTCATGCAACTGAAATCCACAATGCCATAAAAGAAGGAAAACAGATTATTTATTTTAATGCAACTGTAATCTCCTTTATGTATGTCCATGAAGAACATTTTCTGCATATTTTCAATTAAAAAGGATATTTGATTTTTTTTATTAATGGTGATTAAATACTCAGGTAAACAGAACTGGCAACAGAAGAGGGATTAAAGAAATGTGTTTAGGTAGAGATATATATTTTGCAGGAAATAGCCATCCATCATAGATTGAATTTAAAAAGGCCCATTAGTATTTGTGAGTTATGTGGGCCATCAGTTCAAACAGTGCAGAAGCAGACAGGTGCTATAAAGTAGAGCTATGGTAGTGAGGCTCTTTGATGTAAAACAGCACGGCTTGAGATAAATTACTACCCACATTGGACTTATTTAGGTCCTGCTGTAATATAGGATATAAAACAGAGTTCTGATTGGAATGATAATCCATCTTTCTGTCAAACTTGACAGCAATGTAGCATTAGGGAAAAAAGTGCAGCAAAGGCAACAAATGCTCCGATGGCAGAACACAGTAAACTGTATTGGCAAATTTGGAGATGTACAATGAACTGTAGATAATATTAACTCTACATTAGGTTATTCAATGTTGTAATACTGAAATTTGCATGTTCATTTGAGTATAATTGCAACAGGTTTTTTTTATCAGATGATGACTGGACATGTTCATTAAAACTCTTACTTAGATGGGGTTGTTGCTGTGTAACATATCCCAGTTCAGTGAAACAGCACCACAGTGTGGTCGGGAAATAAAGCCTCCAAAGTGGACACACACACACACACACACACACACACACACACACACACACACACACACACACACAAATGCACAAGTCCATAAACCTATGCTTAATTAATGAATAACCCGATTACACAAATGTAAAACAAATTCAGATGAAGAGATTATGAGAAACAAGGAACATGGGAAAGAGCAAAAGTAAAGCAATAGTCATTAACTATTAACTAACAACACAAAGTCTGCTATTATTGCAACACCAAAACTCTCACTCCAGTATCCTTTAAGAGTTAACAATTAACAATAAAGCATATCTAAGAGAAGCAAATCTGCACCATTTTATGAGATGACAAGCTCAGCAGGGCTTTCATGTCAGGTGTCAGAGCATGGCATAATGATTTTTTTTATACGGCTGTGTCAAACATTCTTCAAGTTGACCTTCCTGTACCTTGTCCAATTTTATATAATTAAATAGAAAAAAATAAACAAATAAGTAAACAAACAAACAAACAAACAAACAAATAAATAAAATATAGCTGCAAGCAGCCATTCCGGGGTCAAGCCGATCACATGCACTCAGAACATGTCGCTGATGAACCATACCAAGTTTCGTAGCGATATGGCATTGTTTTTAAAATTTCGTCGCCACTAGGTGGCACAGTCACATGTAAGTTGCAACGGTTTGGTATCGTTTGAATCGGCATGCCTCAAGGAGTCTAACAACACTCCCTTCATGATTTTAGACTGAAGTTTGCAGTAGTTATAAGCGAAAATAGCTGTTTTTAAAATCTTGTGGCCACTAGGTGGCGCTGTCACGAAACGTTGCATACACCCTCAGGTCATGACTATAATGACATATACCAAGTTTTGTGTCGACACGCATAAGTTTTGCGAAGATACGGCCTCACGTCTGTTTTGGCGTGCTTGCCACCATGTATGTTGCCACGGTATACGAGAAGGCATTGGTCTATCAAAAAGCTTTTGATAACTTTTTGTCTAGGGTGTCTCTAGATGCTAGATACCATAGGACATGCAAATCGGACAAATGGTCTAGGAGGAGTTCCACAAAGTAGGTAATACGGAAAATTCAAAATGGCGGAAAGGTATTCATGACAGAAATGATGTCATGTGGTACATTCGATTCGGCATGAGCAAAGGATCCAAAATTGCAAGAACTGTATCTCTAGGCCTTACGAGTCAGCAGTTATGAACATGAACATAATTGGATGTTTGGACTGTTGGTGGCGCTAAAGGGTTTGAGCTAGACACACCAAAGTTGCTATAGTAACTTCTAAGACTGGCCTATACATGTGTGCCAAATTACATAACTTTCCTACATATGGTTCTATGGGCTGCCATTGACTTCATTGGAAGAAGAGGAATAATAATAATAATAATAATAAGAAGAAGAAGAAGAAGAAGAAGAAGAAGAAGAAGAAGAAGAAGAAGAAGAAGAAGAAAACCGACAATAATAATAAGAAAACCGACAATAACAATAGGTGTCTACGCCCCTTCGGGGCTTGACCCCTAATAAATAAATAAATAAATAAATAAATAAATAAATAAATAAATAAATAAATAAATAAATAAATAAATAAATAAAATAAAATATACCATCAATTCTTTGAAATTCCTGGCTCAGTTCTCAAGTAGACCAACAATTTTGAAGTTGCTATTTGTGAATGCTGTGCAGGAGCCATAGGTGTATCGTTTGTTCTCCCTTTCTTTCCATTGATACTCTACCTTCAAGGTCAGTTGGTTGATAACGAAACCTGTAGTTGCTGTGGTAAACAACCACTCACCAACTTGTCAGTAAGACAATTGATGTAATATTTGCTTTTACTTGTCAGCAGAATGGTCTGTGTTATTTTGATCAGGGCAATTGTAACAATGCCCAACAGAATTAAGACTGCAATCAAATCTCGGTTGGGGGTCTGTATACAGAAAATTACTTCATGTTGGTGCTGTGGTGGCATTCATTTTCACTCAGCATGGAAAATGCATCAAATAGGCCTACAAACCTATGGACACAGCAGAAATACTGTAGTTTAAACAAATCTAATTGTTATGAAAAATGTGTATTTTTTACAAGTGCTATTAAGCCTTGGAGGATGGTGTGCTGGAACATCTTACTGTAACCAATATGTCCAATATCCCAAACCACATAACAGAGACACATAAAGTTCTCGGAATCAATTGTGAGACAACACTAAAGAAAAATCAATGTAAGCAATAAGGATCTGAGGATGCTGCATTATCCAATTCCAAGTGCATTACCTTAAGACTGTGCTAAAAATTTATCAAAGGCAATGTCATATAAACAGAAACACATTGTATTAAAGATTAAAGATTTTAATGGTTAATGTTAGTTTGTCATTTTTCATAAAAATCTACCAGATTAAAAATCTACCAGATACTTGTATACCTTCATGTTCATGATAAAGTAAAATGTTATGATAAAGACGTTAAAGCTTAGACGTTAAAGCATTTTCTTTATGGCTAATAAAACAATGAATCTTTGGGGGGGTTTTTTCTGTTATGAGATGTATTTTAACACACTGAGGGTCACACTTAGAATGACCCCTTTATGTAGTTAAAAGGCCATGATACATAACTGAGTATAATCTAAAGAAAATGTTATACTGTACTTACAGTTTTAAATCTCTTCAGTGTACATTATATGGCCAAAAGTTTGTGGACACCTGACCAGCATGTCAACATGTGCTTGTTCAACATCCTTTTTAAGTAGTCCATTTGTTGTTATAATAACATCCACTCTTCTGGGAAGGCTTTCAAATAGACTTTGGCATGTGGTCGTGAGGATTTGTTGATTCAGGCAAAAGAGCATTAGTGAAGTCAAGCACTGATGCCATGTGAGGAGGCCTGCTTTTCTGTGGAGACGATGTCAGGGCTCTGTGCAGGTCACTCAAGTTTTTCCACTCCATCCTTGGTAAACCATGAATACATGGAGCTTGCTTTGTCGACAAGGGCACTGTCATGCTGGAACATGTTTGGGAATCTTGTTCTAGTAAAGGGAAATTGTAATGCTACTGCATATACAGTAAAAACATTCTAGACAATTATATATTTCAAACTTTATATTCTGGGGAAGAACCACATGGTGTAGAGGCTAGTTGTCTATAAAAGGCACAATTAAAAAAAGGTTGTGCTTTAAATTTATCTTCTTAAGCATGCTGTTTTACAGCTTGCACTTAATTTTCAGTCCCTCCATGATGCAGGTGAGTGTTTAAAGTGAAAATGTTATGCAGCGCTGTGGCCCTCCTGGAATTAGGTTTCACCTTCATGGTCTTCAGATTTTAGTAGGTAACACCTAGTGAATCATTACCATATACTTATTTTATTTGCTAATTATCACCTAAATTTACTTCTTTTGAAGCATCATGTGACAATAAAGTTAGACTTATTTAGATGCTGTTACTGGTAGATTTTATTTTTAGAGATTCTACTCTTACACACCTCATTAGTTAATTATCATGCACTCCATGAAGTGAATCAGGTGCTTAGATGCTGAAAATTCACAAAAGCGTGTAGGATGGGGTCAACACAAAGGCTTCTTATTTCAGCATGAGCTCCCTCTGCTCAGCTTTAGCTCACTCTGTAGTACAATCTAAAATCCTTTCTTGTTAGAATTGTGAAGGGAGATCAACATAACCATATTCATATTCTATTAAGCCATATGCTCTTGTGTGTGTGTGTGTGTGTGTGTGTGTGTGTGTGTGTGTGTGTGTGTGTGTGTGTGTGTGTGTGTGTGTGTGTGTGTGTTAAATTATAGCTTATCTATGCCCTGCACTTAACATGTTTATAAGAACCAAAAGACATGGAAATCAAAGGGAATAATGAATGTAGTGGCAGTGTATAATCGGAACATGAATACAAGAAGCAATATTATAGCCAAGCAATCTCTTATCTTGTTGAGCTGTGGAAAGAAAGAGAGCTCATTTTCTCTGTTCTGCACTTGTAGTTCAAGGCTATCAAACATCCTGTTCACAATATTCTTAATGAAAAGAGCTCTTTGATTCCAAGGTGTCATCATAAATGTTTACTTGCTCAGATCTGCAAGTTTCTTACCTTGTACATTGTAATCTCTCAATCCTAATCCGATTTTCAGGCAGCTCAGAAGTTTTCAGCAGACCCCCAGGCTCAAATTAATGTAAGTCTAAAGTGTAAATCAAATCTGGAAAAAAGAACGAAAAAAGGTCACTTCTACAAACTAAATTGTAAGTGAAAAGATTAACATGAAGAATTTTATTAAATCAATGGTAGAATTCTGAATCGGAAATTCAGATTATATAGAGTACATTGGTTTGTAAGTGAAGAATGCCTCTGGATTACAGAATATATATTGTCAGTAAGCCTGTTTGCATTTTAACAATGCTGTAGACCCTCCTGAGACATATCATGTTCCTGCATGGGAGCTGACACTAATCCTGCTCAGCAGGGCTGACGGGTAGCATATGATCCATCCTAAAATAATAATAATAATAATAATAATCATAATAATAAAGGACGTGCTGGCAAGTTAAAACAACCTCACAATGTGTTTCTTCTTCTTCTTCTTCTTCTTTTTTTTTTAGAAAATCACCTAATCTTTACTACATGTACAAAAGTCATAATCATTAAACAAGGAAGACATTGTAAGTAATGAGTTGCACACAGTCCCTCTGTATATTTACTACCCACACCTCTCACATTGCAGAAATAGTATAGTTGCTACCAAATGTTGTCAAAGACTTCTTCATTTTCTTTCTTCATTTTAACAGTTGCAGCTACTTTTCTTTGAATACATGTTTATTAAGGTGACAAACTAACAATAATTGATATTGAATAGGTATAACAATCTAATTATAATGATGAATGGACAGTTTAGGATGCATCTACATATAAACTTTCCATTCTTCTGGGTTATTGTTAGGTTATGGCAAATATTCGATTACCTACTCACTACTGTAATGTATTCATTAGGCTATGAGTGATTATAAAAAATCCTAAAGTTATATATGTTCCTTATTAATAGAAAAATCCATCCTGAATGACTTGTATATTAATCTTTATAATTAAAATGGGATTCTCAGTGGCAGCCAAAATTTATGTTATAATAAATCTTTGGATATATTATTGTAAAGCATGGACATATTGGTTTATATTCACTTACTCTGCAATATGCTTTCTAAATGAAGCATTGCAATTGTCCAGCTTTCTTGCCTCCTTATCTACTCGATCTTTGCTACTCAGGGATCATGCTGGTCATCTCATAGACTTCTACAGTAACTAGAGCCAAGCCAAGTCATGCCATAATCGGATATGTTATTATTGTGTTGCTTATTTACATGTTATTACAACTGTTATGTGTAAGTACTCTGTTATATGTACAGTATGTTGCTATGCTATTACATGTGTTAAAACACTGTTATGTATAATTACAGTGATTTAATCAATGATATTTGATCATTGTTGTCATATTGTTTTCTAAATATGCTGAAGTGTTATTAAAGCTTTATAAGCATGCTGACATGTTATAGTTTATTTTAAGCATGTAATTATTTTGCTATAAGCTCTCTTACATGTAATTAATATGTTATACATAGGATGATGCATATTATAATGTTTAAAGCATGCAAGCATGTTATCACTGTTCTGACGTGTAAATCCTATGTTCTAATTATGCTTATGCATTATTACAATGCTATAGGTGTCACTATGTGTAATTTCAGTCTTAAAAGAGCATGTTATGTTGCATTATTACAGTGTTATGAGCACAATTATGCGTTATTACAATGAAATGAGCATGCAGATGTTTCATAAGCCTTTTAAGCATTCACATGCTTGTGTTAGAAAGTGCTCTTACTTGTGATTACTATGTTTTAAGCATTCTGGAGCATTCTTAGTGTTATAAGAATGGTAACATATTACTGTGTCATAAGTGCTTGTATAGAGAAATGACACAATTTTGTTATTAGCTAAACAAGTTATAAGCATGGTTATAAACATGTGGATGTATTATTCATTTGTTATAAACACAAAACCACATAATAGCAGTGTTTTAAGCAGACTGACATGTTACTGTGTAAAAAACACTAGTGACCGTGGCAGAGAAAAGGATCCTTGACAGACTGCTCTCCATCCTGGACAACACCCACCATGGTCTGCACAGCATATTCACCAAACATAGAAGTGTGTTCAGTGGAAGACTGCTGTCTCTGTCATGCTCCACCATGACCAAGGAACTCTTTTGTCCTGCTGGACATCAGACTGTACAATATCTCTTAGGTATGGAAGGGTGGAAGCACACAAACTGTGTAGTGACTTACTATATTTTTATATCTGTATTTACTTTTCTATTTGTTAGTGGGTGCTTGAATTTCCTCTGGGATCAATAAAGTATCTATCTATCTATCTATCTATCTATCTATCTATCTATCTATCTATCTATCTATCTATCTATCTATCTATCTATCTATCTATCTATCTATCTATCTATCTATCAATATAGCTAGCTAGCTATCTTGACACATTATTATAATCATATAAGCACATTGACATATGTAATTTTGCCACATGTAATTTTATCACACTGACACATTATTACTGGCCTATACGTTGGCCTATACATGTAAATACTGTGTTATAAACACATGCTATTACACTGTTATAAAAAATGATGTTATAAGCCTGGTTATTACTGTGTTATATACACAATGGTGTGTTATAACTGTAATTAATTGCAAACAAGTTATTACTTTTTTATAAGTGCTCTTAAATAGTGTTATCAGCACACTGATGCATTATTACACTGTTCTAAGCATGGTAATACCATGTAAGTGCAATAACATGGTATTACCAAGTTATACAGTAAGTGCTCTTTCTGGTAATTACTGTGTTATAAGTTTGTTTGTTTTTTTTTTTGTTTGTTTGTTTGTTTTTTTTACATATAATTACTGTATCTTAAATGTAACTACTGAGTTTTAAGCACAATGACATGCTATTATTTTGTTATTAGCACATTTGTTATTATATGTTATAAGCTATCCAACATGTAATGTTAAAGCTTATGCATGATGATGTGGCATTACTGTTTTAAAACCAAATACAAGTAATGACTGTGATATGAGTATTCTTTCATGTAATGACTGTGTTTTAGGTGTTCTTGTGTATAATTACTGTAAATGCTATAACAGAGTTGTTAATTTCTGTATTACAATTGTTATCTATTCCAAGTAATATAACTATGTAATGCTTTTAAGCACCCCAATGTGTTAATACTGTATTGTAACCAGACTGATACATTATAACATTGTTATTAGCATGCCAATGTGTAATTACTGCATTATAAGTGCTCTTAAGCTAAATTACAGTGCTACAAGCATATATAAACACTCTTACCTGTAGCTACAGTGTTATAAGCATGCCCACATAGTATTACAGCGTTTTAAAAACTGTTCCATGTAATTACAGTGTTATAAGCATGCAGACATGTTATTACAGTTTTTAAGGCATGCAGAGGTACAGTATTTTACATGATAACAAGCATGCCCACATGTAATTACTGTGTTATGAGAGCTTTAACATTATTACTAAGTTAGAATCAAAGTGCCACATTATATACAGTGTTATGATTATGCATGATCATTTGTAACACCAGGAAAAATGTAAGCAGTGTAAAGCATTAAACAAGATAACCCAGGATTCCATTTACTCAGGGTTTACAATGACCCAGGGTAAACTATTTCGATTGTGAAAAGTCTTACTGGCAATAATTTATCCATCATGTTTAGAGAAAGCTGGATTGCACATATAATTCCAAATACACTGAGTGGGTGCATTATGATAAATTTAAGATGATCTGCAATAGGAAATGGGCCACAATTGAACCACAGTTCTGCAAAACAATTAACAAATAAAATAAACTAACTAGAGTTCTCAAATCTGAAATCAACAGCTTTGCAAAGAAATATTAATGTTGCATTATTATTATTTTTTGTAACATTTTTTATTTTTATTTTTACATACATAATTCTTCATTTTTATAAACTCAATGTACATTTAAATATAAAGTGGCTTATGCATATTTAAAGTATATTAAAAGTAAAAAATCAATATGGTCCAAAACAATGCTTATTTCCCCTCACTATAAAAATATTTCATTGGTTTCACGAAGTGCGTGTAAATAAGCAAGTATAAAAATCAGCCTGCTCCACACATGGTGATGTCAAAGACCGCTGGGCATGACCACACACCCTTATAATGTGCAAATTCTCTTTATAATTGCATTTGTGACATTCTCAACAACAAGACATTTTGACAAAGCTATTTCTGAGCTATGCTTCACATGAAGTAAACAGCCCTGAAGCATTTGGTGATAAAGATTCACCTTTGGTTGAAGCTGCATCATGATAATAGAAACTACTAGTGCATTTCTTTATGATTCGCTGCATTTAACCTCTAAGTGTAACTATTTTTTTTATTTTTTTTACTCAACCACCAGCTTGGGAAACATGGAAAATTAGACAATGGGGACAATGGACTGCTGGCAAGTAATTTTGTTCATAAACATTCTTCCACATGCACTGCCACTTTATTATGACTTTAATTATGGCCAATATACATTTTTCTCATATACACGCCATGAAAACTGCTTGTGCTGCTTTAGACACACATGTCTAGCATACAGTTTTTAACCTGCCTATATATTTTTTTGTACAGTTAATCTACATGGAAATCTCACTCTCAGTCTGTAAATAATTTGGAATGTTATGTATACTGTATGTATATACATTTTTTGTTATTTGTGATATTTTGTGAGTTTATTCATTCATTTATTTATTCATTCATTTTCTACCGTTTATCCGACCTTCTCGGGTCACGGGGAGCCCATGTCTATCTTAGGCGTCTTCGGGCATCAAGGCAGAATACACCCTGGACGGAGTGCCAACCCATCACAGGGCACACACACACACACACACACACTCTCTCTCATTTACTCACACAATCACACACTACGGACAATTTTCCAGATGCCAATCAACCTACCATGCATGTCTTTGAACCGGGGGAAGAAACCGGATTACCCGGAGGAAATTCCCAAGGCATGGGGAGATAATGCAAACTCCACACACAAGGCGGAGGCGGGAATCGAACTCCCAACCCTAGAGGTGTAAGCCGAACGTGCTAACCACTAAGCCACCGTGCCCCCCCTGTGAGTATGTTGTACTCTCTAATTCTTGTTCTGCTCTTGTCCTGGTCCTCCCTGCTGAGTGACATGGAAAGTTGCAGTGAGCTGCACAATGAAATGACCTGGATAGTGGTGGCTAAAGAAGGAAGGGGATTGGGTGGTGTTACTTGCAGAAACTTTGTCACAAGGAAGCAGGGATGTGAAATGATGGGTAGGGAAATGATCATATGGAAACAGGAAATGGTGTTAACATGTTCATTGGTGAAAATTAGTAAATGGCGTGCACCCTGTTACCTCCAGTGTCTTATGATTACATTCTATAGAAAAGGTTTTAAATGACATTTAGGTACATACATGACCAGGCAAATACATGTCCAAGACAGCAAATGCAAAACATTAACAAATCTAAACACTTTTAACAATACACAAACTAGACTAAAGTAGTGCAGTTAAAAAGATCCTCTGGGCCATGCAGAAAAAAAAAATCAAACATCTTCAACAACTTACTTATGCACAAGCAGTGCATTGTATTGCATTTTAAACACTATGGTGCTGTGATAGTAGGAGAGATGCAGATTCACTCCAGGCTCATATTGTTTCAATAACATATCCTGAATTGCATTTTAGAGGCTTTCTAAAAAACAAAACAACAACATATCAATACCATCATGATATTAAGCAAAAACAAAATATTGTACAAACTTTTTTCACATCTTGTTTTCCCTGAAATCATGAAACACCATCCTTGTGCACGTTTAAAAGATCAGATCAACAAATGGACGCTGCTCTCTCTAAGGAAGGAGAAGATACAAAGCAAAGACATACAAGAAAGCAATAAACACAACAACAACAAAAAATGAGAGACAAACAATCCATAAATAGGAGTCTTGTTATTAATAGAATTTACACCAAAATTACACATTACACATCCAACTCTCTTTATATACGTCTGACAGAGTCATTGACATCAGGAACACCTGTAGTATGACAAGTATATATCTTTTTTAAGAGGTCTGCCTTTTAATAAACGATTCATAGCCATTCACTGTTCACTTGAAAGGACATGCTATAAAATTAAGAACAGATCATGTCTTATCTGTCAAAATCATAAAACTGATTTGTTTGCTAGCAAGTTCAGGTGTCAGTGCATTTTATGATTAATTTACCAATTTCAAATGGTTATGGATTCAAGTACTATGAAATATAGCTGTGGAGCTGTATAGATTTTCTGTGCCTTTCAAATACTTTTACCTTGGCCCTCTTTTAGGCGTACATTCATACAGTCCTTTTAAGTCTGTTTATACTGTCAGTTATCAGCATTTATTTTTAATGATTGCTTGTCACACGATGTACAAGATGATCTCATTAAAATCTTGGCCAAAATCTTTAACAGACTGTGTGATAACATCTTGCTTAACATGATAATCTCCATGTCATATTATACCATCAAGACCCACTAATGAAAGACCTGAGATTGAAGGAAATGTCCATGCACTGCTTATGTCCTCAATCAGGCTGATCCAAAATAGTGCAGAAAATGAGCCTTTACATTGTGCTACAAGAAATAAGTATATTAACACGTTTTGTTTACATGACTTTGGTCATTATGGCACTCACTAAGATTTCATTGTGTCAAATTTTCCCCCTAAGATTTAACCTTGGCTGTCAACAAAAGTGTTCTTTTACGATGTGTGGATTTTGGTGTGCGAGCAAAATTGGATTTAAAATCATAAAGCCATCTTTAGTCCTGCAACTCCACAGAGTCACTGACATCCATGTAATCTGGATATCTAGACACACATTAGATAAACTTCAGAAGAGCAAATTTGTAAAGTTCTGCTTTTGTATTCTTTTTTTTTTTTTTAAAAAATCATCATATCATATGTGAATATACACTTTTCTAACTTTTCTAAAGAAACCTCTAAAAGCAACTGTCTTAGCATGACTATTTGGGATAAGTGGAGAATTATGTCGCATTTTTGTTTTATGGTAGGAAGACAAAATAAAATCCAGTCTCAGGGAAGATGTAAGAGATTTCTGATGATATCGTTTTTGAAGCAGCTCACACAATTAGATACATCAAATTGAGCAAGAAACTATGGACCATTAACTCACAGCATGACAGCTGACAGAGAATGGACTTTACCAATTATGATAAATAGATTAGGCTTGATGTCTTTCTTGACTGCCTTGATACACCCCTTGATAGTCCTTTTACATAATATAATATGTGTCTCTACATACATACATAGACTACATAGTTTTATGTGTAATTAGGTGTTTAATATTAATAAAGTGTTCTTTAGACTGTGGGTGGAAACCACATTGCCTGAAGTAAACCCCTAAAGCATGCAAATGGATTAATTTGCAAATAGATTGTGTGAATTTTTCTGAAATAGAACTAAATATAAAGAAGTTAACTCTTCCAGTTTAGGCCACACCCACTTCAGGATTAACGGCAAATACAAATATGAGTATTAATAACTGCATATACAGATATGTATGTGCAAATGAGTTAGCATGTAAATATAATTCTAAAGCTGTAGTACATAACTGGTTAACTAATAACATCTAGCAACATCTAATTTGAAAAAAAGAAAGAAAGAAAAAAAACATCTGTGTAATTTTAGTGGTGTTAAAAGTTAATGTATCAACAACGTACCAGGTAGCAGAAAAGGAGGCAGGTACATAACCATGATGAAATGCTTCCAGTTCTTTGGATCAGGTAAGGTTGCTTTTGAATAGTCAGTGGATGTAGAGGTAACATGGCAATTTACTCGTGAAAGCTGGGGAAACCCACAAAAACACAGCTTTAGGTTTAGCACTATGAGTGAGCACAACAAAATTGTTGAATATATGGAAAAGTGTTTAGGGTAGGAGAGGAGAGCTGGAGGAATTGAAAATCAGGCATTGAAAGGGAGGTGTGACCAGTAGCTGTGAACATAATGGAAAAAATATGTGAGAAATTGCATGGCACTCAGATGAATAACTGCTGGGGGGTTCCACTGAAATATTATACAGAAGCGAAATTAAACACAGACTGCAGCTGTAAATAGAGCTATCTTAGTTATCCACTCCCCCTCCCTCATCTGTGTCCTAAAACCCCCACACACTCCCAACACCTCTCTCTAAATGCAATGGCACAGAGCAGACAGCTAGTCCATGGAGCGCCAGGAATTTGGACAGAATTAAGTTTGAGGTGTTCGAGGCTTAATATAAGCTGATCTGTAACCAAAGCACAACCACACCTCTGTTCTACTGTCCATGTGATCTGCCAACCCTTAGAGACTGCATAACCTTCAGTGTTTTTCCCCAACATTCTTACACACAAAAAAGGACAATCAGTTGTAGAAGTCATAAATTCTTTATGAAGAGAAACAGCATATAAAAATTTCACTCTTACATCTGACTATACAATTAGAAAACAAGCAGAAGCATTCTCTGATGCCAAAAACAGTTAACAGAAATGCCAAACAGTCAATTAAAAGCAAAACCTAAAGAAGAATCATCACCCTCATGACCTGCCACTGGATGATCTGCTAAACTGTTATGTTACAGACTTAGATTTCATTTCTATTTATAGAGATTTGCGATGGTTCATATCAGCTTATTTGGAAATGAGAATTTAATATCGCATGGCATCAAGATAACGCAATTCGGATTATTATTCAGAAATAATTGAAATCTTTGCTATTAAGAGGGATTTGAAAGTATTTATTGCTTTAGGCAATATAAAAAAACATGTTCATGCTATCAGTTGAGTACATTTGAGTAATGATTTATGATTTATGTTAGTCCCTAATTTGATCCTATTCTTGGGTCACTGTATGCTTGGTGCTTTGCACGTTCACCCTGTGTTCATGCAGAAGATTTCTCTAGTTTCTTTCCACCTCCCAAAACATGTGAGAGGGTATATTGGCGACTCTAAATTGCCCTTAGGTGTGAATGTGCGTGCAATTGTGTGTGCATGGTGCCTTGTGACCGATCCAGGGTAAATTCCTGCCTGTTTTGGGGATAGGCTATGGGTTCACTGCAACCCTGGATCAATGAATGTATCAATGAATCAATAAATGAATAGCATTAAGGCTATTCAGACATAAAAGTTTGGTTAGGAGAAATCCACCAAAAAGCAGCAAAAACAACAGTAACAAAAAGTCAACAGGAAATCAACTTTTGAGACATTAATGGGAAATAATCCAAAAGATAAAACAGGTGACATGTGGCACTATTGGTCTCCCACTATCTGCAGAAACCAGAGATGACCCTGAAGCAACTGTCAAATAATTGTTACATTTAACTGGATATAATTTTTTTTTTCAACAGGAAGCAGATTTACTGATGATTTCTAAATACATCCTGCAAAAGCAGTGAGTATGGAATGACCTTGATAGATAAAACATGATTCATTAAATAAAACATAACACAGAACACTAGGAGAAAGAAAATAAAACCAAAACTCAGAGAAACAAGTCTATCCCAAAAGGGACCACGAAGCCAACACAAAGACAAATATGGAGACAATTAGACACATGAGGAACAGGTGTGCTGAGGCGGAGAGGATTTAGACAAGGGCATGGCAGACACATGAACACAAAACATAAACAAAAAACATACAGTAGAGCAAAATATGGAAAATCAGAATGAGGAATATTGCAGTCTTGGTGACATTGTGTCGCATGGTTGTTGGTGCAATTAGACTAGATTGGTATTTCAGAAATTGCTGATCTTCTGGGATTTTCATATACACAACATTCTCTCACTTTCCACAGATTGGTGAGACAAAGAAAAAGAGTATCCAATACATGAAAATGCTTTGTTGAGGACAGTCGGTTACAGTGTTAAGCCTTAATAGAGTACACGACACATACTGTAAAGCCTTAAGGCAGAATTGCTATAATAGCTGAAGACCACATCAGATCCTACTCCTGAGGCTCCAGTGGACATAAGCTCACAGAAGCTGGACAACTGACAGTTAAACTTCTGGAGCTCAGCTGTAAACTGAGGAATTTTTGCAGCCATAAGTGTACACTTGTGTAAATCCTAAAGCATCGTAAGACACTGTACTGTTGGAATAGCTGCTCCGTCAGTGTTGTAAATCAGGTGTGAAGTGCTACTGACCTTTTGAGAGTACTTGTTTGACCAGTAAATTATGCTTGTCAAACATCTTGTCTAAGGTTTATGTGTATTTATCACACTTATTCAACACTATTTTGAATAAGGGTGTTGAATAAGTGTGATAAATACACCCTTATTCAAAATAGTGTAGAAACACTCCATTATATTTCTAAGATAGCAAAACTAAACCAAAAACATTTTGTAACACTTTTTGTCTGCCCAACAACCAGAAGTGTGTTTTTCAAAAGCTGTTGGTTTAGTCATGTACAGTATAGAGTACACCTGATAGTTTTGAAGTGCACCTAATGTTCACTCATTGTTAAACCTCATTTCTACTGTTACTGTTATATTTTTGATGTGCCCTAAGATTAAAAGATGTCCACTATAGAAACTATGAAATGCTAAAAACAATTATGTAACATTTTTCCCAACATAAAAATACATTGCAGAACATCGCAAAATATAAAAATATGTCTTTGGGAAAATAAATACAGTGCAGTTCTGAAAGTTAGAGGGAGAAAGCAAGATAGAGGGAACATGTTCATGACAATAATATGTGGGGTGTTAATACTTTTACATTACTGTGATGTATGGCGTGTGTGATAAACTGCGTCTACCTTTCAGTAACCTTTCTGCAGCCAGTTATTTAATGAGGCCACGCAAATAGCTTTAGATTTACATTCTGTTCTGAACCCTGTTCAGATAGAATATTGTTGGAATAGCTGTCGTGTCAGTGCTGTAAATCAGGGTAAGGGAGAAGTGGCTGACCTTTTGTTTGTGAGTACTTCTTTGACCAATAAATTGTGTTAACGTCTGAGATTTCTGTGCATTTCGGAGCCCTATCCAACAGCACATGTATTAATTAGCACGAAGGGGTAAACTAACTCATACATGCTCTATAAGAATATAAATTAAACATGCAGAATTTATGCAAATTGTATATAATTGTTTATAATTTATATTTATCCTCCTTATAGCATGTAAAAGAATAATAGTATACACTAGATTTCATCTCAAGCCGTTTTCTGCCATCCTTCCTCCATTTCTCTTCAAATCCCACTGTGATACTAGTATGAGCTCTATGCAATACTATGCACATTCTTGCTTGATTTAGTTTACACATACATGTTAATTAACACATTAACTAGCAAACCTGTTCTAACATTTACTTAAGGTAGTCATTAATCGCACATGGATTCAATTGCACATGGACTCACGTCATAGTTCAGGTTATCTCTTACTTCATTAGTTCATATTTGATTAATACAGCTATTAGTGCATGATTATTCATGTATTGTTATTGTTATTATTTTTTTTTTGTATTGCACACTTAACTCAGGAATGTTAATGTCAGAATTGTGCCAGTGTGTTATTTTAGCGTCTTATTTGATTTGGTTTTATTTAAAATGCTAGCTCTGCATGTATGGTGCAGTATTTGCAATAACCTCCAACATCATACAATAATCTTTCCCTAGATTGTTCTCAACAAGTTGGAGCAGGTGCCAAGAAAACTTGAGCCAAATTCAAATCTGCCATCGAAGTCTGGTGTATCAACATTGGCATTCACATGCAGTCAGTGGATGTTTAAGTACCAATTTTGTAGCATGGATATTTTTGGATACGTGATACAATCCAACATCAGTGTAGAAGGAATGCCAAACAAAAAGCTGTGAATTAAAAGGAAGCTAGCTAAATAAGCAGGCTTAGAATTAAACCTGTATGTCAAGAGAAAACCACTCAACCATGTTAGCAATGTGTTAGCCACAAGGCTCCATACCTGTAGGTAGGTAGATGAGGGAAACATGGAATATTTAAAGAGGGAATAATTAATGGCATAGAATATCAATTAATGCTATGAATATAATAAAATAAAATTAAAAATCAGAAAAGTTGGTAAATTTAGCTAGATAAGTACATACAGCTCTCTGTGTTGTATATATCTTTACAACTTTATATCAGTAAATCCATAGAAAAAAATTATTACAGGATTTACACGTTGACACCAAGGTTCAAAATGAGACACCCCGAACTACAAAGCAAAAAAACAACGTTCAGACCTGCTATAAAAGCCTACATACTTGTTCCAAATCTATAGCACAAAATGACTTAACAATGGATTAACAAGCGTTTCCACAATCAGAGGACATGTTTTGAGACTATTGTTTGTGTCCATACACACTGTATATGATAAATTAGAAGTAAGGGTAGTTTAAAAAAAATGCTATTTAAATAAAAATATGTGCAGTTTGTGGAGACTGTCTGGATGCAAAACTGCACAATTTACTTTCATTATTTATTTAGTTTATTTATGTATATTTAATAAATTCATAAAGGCTTGAAAGACTTGAAAAGCCATGTATTTCTACAGATATTACCACAACATTTTATAGCTCTAAAACTAAAGAATTTAAATTTTATTAAGAAAATAAAAATACAGATAAAACATACTTCACGTACAGTAGAGCAGCCAGCAGGTGTTTGCAGTTGTTGGGAGTTTTGCTTAACTTATTTTGAAGACATGCTCACATGCTTCTGTTTCTGCAGGTAATTGGACACCAATCTATGAGATCCACAAATTCCTGGGGAACAATTTGTGTATAATGGAAAAGATAGATAAGATGATGTATAAATCAAAAATAAAGTGAAATAATAAAAATGGATATTATACTAACAATAAAAAAGACAATAAAATAAGTCATTGTGTATGTACATGTGCTTCACATACATATCCAATGTCTGTGGAATGAAAGATAAACAGTATAATAAGCATAGGCCTAGTAGCAAATGTAAAGCGTATACCTTAAGTGAAGTCCCAATAGCTCAATAGAGCATACAATACAAGAGTTAATGTTTATGACAATGTGACCCTCACTATGATAGACAGCAGACAACCTTTGTGATGTTATGTGATTTGAGAGCTTTAACTATTGTAGCGTCATTTAATTTACTACCAGGACAACCAGCTGTGTTCTCCTGCTACACATTGTCAGATATAAATGGAAACTTGCAAACTTGTAAGCAAAGAACATACCTTAGGAAATAGAAACCAGGAACAGTGCAAAGGCATTTCTGTGCTCTTTAATTTTAACATCAATTAAATTTTAATATCTGGCTTATTAGTTAGTCAGTGCAGCTATCTATCTATCTCTCATACAGTGCAATAAAGCATATTTAAATAATTATTAATAAAGCACATCTGTGTCTTTATAGTATCTATCTATCTATCTATCTATCTATCTATCTATCTATCTATCTATCTATCTATCTATCTATCTATCTATCTATCTATCTATCTATCTATCTATCTATCTATCTATCTATCTAAAATAGAAAATAGTAGATTAGATTCTTTTTTAAGACCATGTGGACAGCCTTAAATACAAATACAAAACCCAGGAAATATAGGAAGTATGTATTCCATTCAAAACATTACAAAAATATTATGCAAATCATAATTTAGATATCTACAACAAAGGACATTTGTAGCTTTTGATTGAATTATTCATGGGAGATGCAGTCACAAAAGATCTCCACTGTCCACATGATGAACATAAGTATTTATGGACTTTGTAAAACTCCATTGTAAAACTCTCTGTTGCACAATGCTGCCCCATCATTCCACTTCCATCTAAGGACCGTGAACTGTCAATAGCTGAGTGTGACAATTTCTAACAAAAATCATGGACCCTTGACTTTTTGCCCGGAAGGATTAGCCTAAATTTTCTCTCTGACTGAAGGTCAGGGTTATTTTGTAAGTGTCAGGGTATCCATCTCAGGCCATGTAAATGTCACCATCTCTTTTGGTTATGTTCAGGTTTATTTTAATAATGCAAATATGTAAATATCTAATAGGTATACATCATGGAGAAAATATACAACCCACAGTAATGTGCAAAAATTAGATACACCTTTTTTCCATTTTTATCTTAGATGTTTATTTCAAGACCTTTGCACTGAGTTCAAACATTACTTGAATGAAAATGAATTTTTAAAAAAAAAGAAAGAAAAAAGGGAAATTATATATAATAGAAAAAATTTAGTATGCTAGTAAAGGAACTTTATGTAATGGGCCAGTTTTCAGACAAAAGGCCAATAAAGTATAATACTTTATTGGCCTTTTGTCTGAAAAGGCCAATAAAGTATTATCTGCTAAAATAAAAGCAGGTAAAACAGTCTACAGAGGAACTCTGGCAGATCGTCCAGGATGCTTTGAGAAATAGCTAATTTCCTTCTAATACTTCACAAACAACTGATGCTAAGGGTTGGCACACTAAATATTCACTTTGTTCAGTTTACTTCAGATAATGCACTTTATGGTTGTTTATATTGTCTATAGTATAAGTGTTTATTTAGCTTTAAAGCATTTTTGCATAGTACTGAATATACTGTACAGAATGTCTCATACTGTAACCATCTCAGTGTGATGGGTTGCAATGAAAGATTCACCATTTTTTCATCAGAAAATTAAACCTTTGTAAATTAGTAACTGCCCATAGAATATGTAGCAGGGTCATTCATTTCAAAGGGTTAAATAAAAGTTCAGCTCAGGAAAAAAATATATATATGTATTATAACCTATTGGATTAAATGTACACACTGCAGTAGTTCTCTTTGTGGCATTGTAATGGTGAGCAGGATCATCTCTAAATTTATTTAGTATTACAGCAAGGAGATTGATTAAATGCTCTACTGCACTGGGCAGGATTAACTTACACCTCTCTACTCACTCAGAAAGTGTTTTCAGTAACTTTTCCATCCATCTACAGAGAGAGAAGACATTTGTTGGTGAATGGTTCAAGGTCTCTCTCTTTCTCTCTCTCTCTCTCTCTCTCTCTCTCTCTCTCTCTCTCTCTCTCTCTCTCTCTCTCTCTCTCTCTCTCTCTTAAACACACACACACACACACACCTCAAAGAATTTATTACCTACACAACTCAGAGGCACAGAAATATCAGAAGAGCACAGAGCATTACATTGTGAAGCTGTGAGGACAGCATACAGGACTGAGGACAGGTAGGCAGTTTCCTCTATCCTTTCATCAGTAGATTAGTGACAGTTAAATTATGATTAAGAAGAAAAAACAAACTAACTTTGTGTGGTTCTAGGCTTTTCTAGGCTTTTAAGAAAGTTAAGAAAAGATAACTAGATACTGTAGATAGATAGATAGATAGATAGATAGATAGATAGATAGATAGATAGATAGATAGATAGATAGATAGATAGATAGATAGATAGATAGATAGATAGATAGATAGATAGATAGATAGCACTCAGGTCAGGTGGAACAGCATTATCTTTTACATCTTCTCATCTTTTCGGATGTATATCTGCAGTCTGAATGAACGTACCAAAGGGAACTGTTTACAGTTCAAGGCATAGAGGAACTGTTGACAACCTCAAATGACCTTCAGTGTGGTGTTGAAGTGAAGACAGTGTTCTCAAGCTTCCATTTCTTTACCCATAGTTATGAGCATTTTATGAATACTATTACACCACCATTAACTGTCCAATAAATGCCTGGGACATTTTGTAGAGCTCAGTGTGCTTGTTTAAACTAAATGTACAAGTTGCAGTTGATTTGCGGTCACACATAAAATCATTTAAGTTGTGGCCTGTAAGCTCATGTTCTCAGTTCATGTTTCGCGGTGTGTAATCTGAGAGTTAGTCAGCTGGTATGAAGTCATAGATAAGTGTAACGGGTGACAGCTAACTATAGTTGAGTGCAAAAGATCAAAATGTATCACAGGACACAGTATGGTAATGTGGTAGACAGGGGGAATGGGGCTGAAATGCTTATGTCATGTATTATACAATTTGATGTGCTGCCAGGTATCCTATTAAGTTACATGTGTAAGTCCTTGAGAAACATGAATACATGAGAAATATGAGAAATATGAGAAATATGAATATGAATTTACTAATGCAATGCATACTGACATAACTAAGAAATTACTTTAAAAGGCATATTATTAAATAAAAAGTACATTTTATGAAACAAGATATGAAAAATGAAAGGTATGCTTGCTAAATTCATTAGATGTTATGAATGTACATGTCCTTGAAAAACACAAACCATATGCTAACTATTTTGGCCATTAAACTGAATTGTTTGATTCATGCTATAGTCTATTTTTTATTATAGGCTATGTACTTTTACAAGTGCATTGTGTATTTATTTCACAAAAAGCACCAGGAACAACTGAAAGCACCAGGAACAACAGTTATGCAGAAAACAATATCCAATGAGCTGCAACACAACATTTCTACAGTACATGGCATGCAAAATTAAAAAAGAAAGATATTTGCATTTAAATCATCTGACAAATGATATACAGTTACTTCTCATATACAGTACTCATTGACTAAGAAACTGAATCTGTGAAGATGACAAGACAATTTTAACAAAACAATGATCCAAAACACACGGCCAAAATATTTATATACTAAATCGTCCATTAGACGAAATACAAGGCTAAGGAAAAAGATTGTCCCATAACCCTGAACATTTTGATGTTGTAAATGCCAACAACATGTTTGCAAAAAAGTCAAAGACATGTAAATGTAAAGTGGACATATGCACTGAAATTAAACTTCAAATAAAAGTGTCTGAATACGTTCCCTTGACTGTATGTTATGAGCTAGTTAGCTAGCATTAACTAGCTAACTTAGCAATTGGCTTTGTGCTGATCTCTGATCTAACAGAAACAGGAGAAATAAACTGTAGTGGAGTGCAATCAGGTCTGCAATGAAGGAAACTTAGAACAGAGCACACTCAAGCAGCAGGAGGTCAAGCAGGTTACATTCAGCTATCTGATCAAAAAGCTTCTTTTAGTTGAGAAGTTTTCTTTTTCATCTAGTACTCAGCGAATATGAGTCACTCTGATGTGCATAATGAAGGTTTCATTTTTCAAAGTAATAGTATGAAGATAAATAGTACATCTGTACATCACGTCATTACTACTTAGATAACCTTTTAAGTGTGAGGTTTGAGTCCAGCCTTGAATTGTCCTTGAATATGTATTAACACGCTATACACAGTTGTCAGATTAATCTGTGTAGCAAAGAAGGATGTAGCATAACCTCTGTTACAAAATGTTCTTCAGTAAGTGCCTTACAATATAATTTTTCTTTAAAGAGCCTAAAATTTCTAAATCCTACAGTATATCTAGCAGCTTTCAGTTAAAGATAAAACTAAACAATGGGTACATAGTATTACATAAAGAAACTAAAAAAATATAAAATGATATACAAACCATTACACATCTTCTGCTAACAAGACAATACAACACAGCAGCAGTTCTCTTGACTGAGATCGAAACGTGCAGCTGCACTAACTTCAGATACAGGAGTGATGGAAATAGACATGTGAGGAATAATCTAACAATTAAAATGCATACTGTTGTATTAATTCATTAAGTTAGGTCAATTAATTAACTGAAGCCTTCAGTAAGTGTTACTACTACGAGATGCCATAGTAATAATGTTAATAATAAACAGCAGGTTGTAAAACTAGCATTCCAAGGGAGAATGTTTGTATTTAAAATTCACCCATTTATATATGCATCATATCAGAGAAGATGAAGGGGAAACAGTGTGTGCTCTTTGACATGGATCACATGCACTCTATTGTGGTTGCTACCATGTTTGCATTAAGTTGTTTATTCATTCTGGTTCTTGATCATGTTTAATTGCATTTTTAATTAAATAATCTATATCACTAATTGTCTTTTTTTGTTATCTCGCCTAACAATCACATCGGCGGTATGTCCGATGAAGTACACAGGAAGGTCTGTGGCATATAAAAGTCATTGTTACAACATGACTTTTTAGACTTCAATATAGAGGTATGTTTAATGCCAAAGGTGTATCATTTGTATCAAGTGTCATTGTCTATTTTAGAGCTAGTTTAGAAAAAAATGAAAGGTTGTCTGAACATAATAGACTATAATGTAGGTTAACCTGCAATATTTCCAAATCCAAATTTCATCATGAAAATGACTTTTATTAATACTGTAAAACATAATATTAACAGAATAAGTTACCAAAATATTAAAATTTAACATGATGGCAGGTACAATAATAATAATAATAATAATAATAATAATAATAATAATAATAATAATAATAATAATAATAATAATAACAATAATAATAATTATAATAATAATAATAATAATAATAATAATAATAATAATAATAATAATAATAATAATAATAATAATAACAACAATAATTATTATTATTGTTGTTATTATTATTATTATTATTATTATTATTATTATTATTATTATTATTATTATTATTATTATAAGTATAATTGTGATTAATTAATTTTGAAAAATAGCAAAAAATGAATAATTAATATTCAAAAATCCTGAGGGTGTGCAATGATTATATTTAGCAAAATACAATAAGACCATTTGGACTTATGATGCTGACTTCCACACTTTTATTCACCCATGGCAACAGCTGCAGCACATACTGATGGGTAATTATGAAATGTGGCTCTGATTTCTCACCATAACAAAAAATATCCCTTTTCCTACACACATCTTATAAGGGAGCCAGATGGAGAGCCCATAATAGCATAGTCTGTCTCATCGAGTCTTCTTCAATCAATATCCAGCTAATTTGTTGAACATTAAAGATACATTATCCTCGAACTAAATGAATCTGGCATAAAAATAGATGAGCTGATTACTTACTTCTCGTGTAAAAGCAGGTGATAGTTGGTCAGGTGGTGCTGCTGAGATGTGGTGTTGGTGTAAGCTGGAACAGTTTACCACTCCTCCCCCCTCCCCAGGCGCCTTGAATTTCTGGCTGCTCTACTTGAGAGTGTAAAACTACACGGGTTCATTTCATTTTCAGACACCACCATTAGCCAAGAAACATAAACGCTAGCCTTAAAAACATATACAGCTTATAACGATGATACAATTCTAATGTGATTGAAAAGGATAGTAATAATAGTTTAATGTCTATTTTAAACACATAAATATATTTGTAATTCTGAAATATCTAAGTAATTTTCAGAACAAATACAGGTAACATGCGTCATTATAAGTTTAGCTCAGGAAAAAAAAAATCCTGAGCACCAAAAGCAGTTTTCAGATTTCAGATAACCAATAGCTACTGTAATGTATCTCAGAGAAGTGAGTACACCCCTCACATTTTTGTAAATATTTTATTATACCTCTTCATGTGACAACACTGAAGAAATGACACTTTGCTACAATATAAAGTAGTGAGTGTACAGCTTGTTTAACAGTGTAAATTTGCTCTCTAAAAATAACTCAACACACAGCCATTAATGTCTTAACAGCTGGACACAAAAGTGATTACACCCCTAAGTAAAAATGTCCAAATTGGGCCCAAAGTGTTAATATTTTGTGTGGCCACCATTATTTTCCAGCACTGTTTTAACCATTTTGGGCATGGAGTTTACCAGAGTGTCACAGGTTGCCACTGGAGTCCTCTTCCACTCCTCCATGACGACATCAGACCTTGTGCTCCTCCACCTTCCGTTTGAGGATGCCCCAGAGTTGCACAGTAGAGTTTAGGTCTGGAGACATGCTTGGCCAGTCCATCACCTTTACCATCAGCTTCTTTAGCAAGGCAGTGGTCATCTTGGAGGTGTGTTTGGGGTCGTTATCATGTTGGAATTCTGCCCTGTGGCCCAGTCGCTGAAGGGAGGGGATTATGCTCTGCTTCAGTATGACACAGTACATGTTGGCATCCATGGGTCCCTCAATAACCTGTACAGTAGCTCCCTAGTGCCGGCAGCACTCATGCAGCCCCACACCATGACACTCCCACCACCATGTTGACTGTAGGCAAAACACACTGTCTTTGTTCTCCTCACCTGGTTGCCGCCACACGCTTGACACCATCACAACCAAATAAGTTTACAGTATCTTGGTCACCTTAGACCACAGGACATACTGTACTTCCTTAGTCTGCTTGTCTTCAGCAAACTGTTTGTGGGCTTTCTTGTGCATCATCTTTAGAAGATGCTCCCTTCTGGGACAATAACCTTGCAGACCAATTTGCTGCAGTGTGTGGCTTATGGTCTGAGTACTGACAGACTGACCCCCCACCCCTTCAACCTCTGCAGCAATGCTGGCAGCATTCATACGTCTATTTCCCAAACACAACTTCTGGATATGACGCTGACCACGTGCACACAACGTCTTTGGTTGACCATGGCATGGCCTGTTCTGACTGGAAAGTGTCCTGTTAAACTGCTGTATGGTTTATAAAATATAAAATTATTTGCCATGAGGTGCCACGTTGAACTTCCAGTGATCAGTATGAGAGAGTGAGAGCGATAACACCAAATTTAACTGCTCTTCATTCACACCTGAGACCTTGTAACACTGATGAGCCACATGACACCGGAGAGAGAAAATGGCTTCTGCGAGATATTGTATATATCATTTATAAAATCATACAATGCATATGTATTTAATACTTATTTGATTATACATGCAGTTTAGAAAATTGCACTCACCCATAGTATTCTATCAGCCAATTTCTTTTGTTTATTAAAAAAAAGAACTTGTATTTTACACTTGATATATGAACAGACATCATTTCAAAATGATGAAGTATTTCTTGTGCCTAATTTATGACAGGACATGAACATGTACTTTGTACTATATGAATTTGAAAGTTGATGGTTTTCCAGAAGAATGGGCTTCCAGTAATTGAAAAGTAAGCACATTCTATCTCCAAACTAACTATAAAGAAAATGCCAATGCAGAAAACTTGTCATCATCACATGCCAAGAGGAGACATAGTGTCTGTGTCTGGCGGCAGGTTTGTGTGTACTTGTGTATGTTTGGAAGAGATGAATGACTGGAGCTGCTGGTTCCTGGCTTGGCCTCTGCCTAAGCCTGTAGTACAACATAATGTTCTACACTGTCAACATTCCATCACTCAAACTGAATATTTGGCATCACTTCTGTGTGTAATACCATCTTCTTTACGTTAAAGTTATTTCTGCTGTGAACACGTAATCTAAGGGTGATTGCAATTATATTTACATTGAGAATGTTGATATTCTTGCATTTTATGTATGTATATTTAGAGGAGAAGTCAATAAAATGTATTTTACTGACATCTCCTATAATGATATCTGAACTGCTTTCTTAGAGTGAATATAATAAAAGTCTTGAATTGTTAATGAAAATGTTACAAAAAAAATTGCATATTAACCATTAATTGCATATAAAAAAGTCCCTATTTTACATATAAGCAAATGTGTTATATTTTAAACACTATGTACAAAAGATTCTCCTGATTCCTAATCTTTATTTTTGAAGCATATTTTCAATCAATACTGGACAACAATGCATTAAATTATAATAGAATGCAGAAGAGAAGTATTTTCACTATTTCTTTCAGATTTTGGACCCCACTCTATACAACAAGATCATTTTAAAACTGAAAACAAACCAAAATAGAAAGGTATTTACTAAAGATATCTATAATAATCATTCAACCAACAAAATCTGTCTCTCTGTATGTCTCTCTGTATGTCTCTCTCTCTCTCTCTCTCTCTCTCTCTCTCTCTCTCTCTCTCTCTCTCTCTCTCTCTCTCTGTGTGTCTCTCTCTCTTCCAGTGGCACTGAAATCTTGAGTTGCAAAGATATTTAAAGATGTGGAAGAAATCAAAAGTTACAGACCAAACAGCCACAGGGCAGGGTGGTAAGTACAACCATGCACTCTGAAGTAACACTGTGATCACTTCAAATACATTTAAACTTTTCCACAAAGATCTATCTCTCTAACTACTGTATCTATTTATCTATCTGAACTTGCCATGCAAGCTGTTTTCTTTTTCAGCAAAAAAAAGAAGAAAAGCTAAATAAATAGATAACACCATTAAATTAGCAAAAATATCTCATCATTTCAACACTATTAAACTGCACTTTCTTATAATATGTTTAGCAAAGCAGTTAGTCAAGCAATTAGCAAACGAGTAAGTAAAATAAAATGAACAGAAACACAAATTCTGACTTTTTCAGTGTTTTGGAGACAGGAATCACAATATTTAATGCTCTCTGTTGAGTTACTCCAAGTAAAGGTTGAAATGGTCAGTTGAAAGACTCTTATAGACCAGAATGTATCACATTCTTTTTTCATTTTCAGTAATAAAAGAGGCATAAATTGTGGTTATCTTTCTGCTTCATCAGCTGATTCTTCAACAAATCGTATGCTGTGGAGCATAGCAATTATGTGAGGAATAAAATGAATTCTTTAAAGGTGCTTTAAGAGAACATTTCATAATTAAGGGCTCAATGCTGCCTAAAATTATTCTTCATGGGAATCCTTTTTAACACCGAAGCACTGTATTGCAGGGTTCTACAGTACTTCAGCAGTGCTCTGGTAAAATTAGTAGTAAAGAGAAAAATAAGGTCCTTTTTATTATTTTTATACTGACTGTGATAATTGACTGCAACAAATCATAGCAACCAAGGCTACTTGATGTCAAGTTTCTAACACATGTGCTTACTAATTTCTGCTAATATACAGTATTTAACAACATATAACAGTATCTAGATGATGCTCATTTCCTGTGCAATTTGGCAAAACCATTTCACATTCAATCCTGAATCCATGATTGAAAAATTTGGGGTTCTGCTGGTTTGTTGTTTAGTGTTTGTCATTGTCATGTCATTTATTTCTGATTAATTGAATGGCTTTTTAACTATGCTTTTGTCATGATTAACATGTTCTCCTACTGTTTCACCATCATCCTATGTCAAACCCATATGTTATACCAGGAACAGAGAATCAACCTCCCAAGAAGAAAGGTAAGAGGACTGACAACAACCTATATTGTTGGAAATGAATATGGAGTGTCTGGTATGGCACAGTCTATAATCCATGTTTTTAAAAGAATCTAGTTTACAATCTACATAAAAGAGAAACAAAATAGTTGTTTATAAAAGAAAATCTTACAGTAGCTAATATTTTGTTATTCTGTCAGTTATTAGTTTATGTATGCTTAATGATTATTATTATACAACATTGAAATAAAAATTAGATGATAATTTTTCTTGAATTTAATGTTAGAAGCAAAATTATGAAAGTAGAAAAAAATCTTTTGAGACTAAATATTTATTTGACACTGGATCTCAAAGCAAAGTAAAAACCCATTACATTGCCACATACACACAACCAACAATTAACAAAACCATTGTTATAACAAATGTTGTCATTTAATCTGACTACTCATTTCCTGTAATTTCTTATTCTGTGCCATAACCTGACATCCCTAATAATGTGGTCAAATTAACATTTCATCCTTGTTTCTCTTTGTTTTGTATTATTAAACACATAAAAGTATTGATTGTATTAGAAGTAATGTAATGTTTATAGACATTTTGACATTTAAAGAATGTTTAAGAAAAGAAAACACTTTAAAACCATTTACTTACCAAGATGGTGAACCCTCTTATTACCAGAACTCAAAATTGTAAAATTTGCTGTTATTGTACACGTCATGTAGTGTTACGGTTGTAACACATTTTTATTTTTCTCAGAAACTTTTGAGAAACTTCACATGAAAATATTTTATTTGGTTGTTCATAGGTATCAAAAGGAGATCAAAGGTTCCTGGGGTTATGATCACCCAGTATGTGGATGAAATACCAGAGGGGAAATCTACTCCTGATTACAAACGCAAACCCATTGCTTTGACCATTCAAGAAGGTATGAATATTTGCAAACTTAAGTATTTTGCAATGAAATAATTCACAACCGCTGCCAGATAAAAAATTATACAGTAAGATTAAAATGATAGGTAGTTCATTAAACAAGTGAAATAAATAATGTAATGTTTTACCAGTAATTTTTTTTTTGAATATTATTTACTTATTTAGAAATACATTAGAGTATACATTGGGTAAATAATTATTTTATTCGCTGCTAAGTTTAGCACCTTACAAAAAAATACGGACTAGAATGTTTATGGTAGGTTTATTTTAACAGAGAGAGATATAATATCACCAAAAAAATTCAGAAAAAAAAGGTTATTAATTAGTATTAGTATGGGATCAAATACTCATTCGATCCCATACCAACCAGGAAGAATTCTGACCCCCAGCAGACCGGTTATGTGCCCATGAGACACACAATTTTGTCCTATTCCTTTAGGAAAATACTCTTAATCTCAACTCATTATGTGTATAAAAGATACCTGTCACAGAATCAATCACTTCCATTAAAACCTCACTGCATAATCAAGACCAGCAAAGAGCTGTCAAAGGACCACAGGGATAAGATTGTAGACCTGCACAAGACTGGAATGGGCTACAAGATACCATTGTTGGTTGCAATAATTGAAAAAAAATGGAAGAAACACAAGATAACATTCAATCGCCCTCGCTCTGGAGCTCCATGCAAGATCTCACCTCATGAGATAGAAAGGTGAGGGATCAGCCTAGAATTACATGGGAGGAGCTTGTTAATGATCTCCACAGTCAACAAGAAAACCACAGGTAACCCACTTCACTGTAATAGATTGAAATCCTGCAGTACCCGCAAGGTTCCCCTGCACTAGAAGGCACATATACAGGCCCGTCTGAGGTTTTCCAAAGCACGCCTGAATTATTCAGAGAAGGCTTGGGAGAGATGAGCCTAAAATTGGGCACTTTGGTACCAACTCGATTTGCCATGTTTGAAAGCATAGAGATGGTGTTCTTGGGGCCATATTCAGCATTTCTCTGCCTTCGAACATGGCGGTAGAAACATTATGCTGTGGGGCTGTTCTTCTTGTACAGGAAGACATCACCACCTTGAGGGGATGATAAAAGGGCCATGCAGTATTGAGTCTTGAATGAGAACCTCCTGGCCTTAGCCAGAACACTGAAAATGGGTCGTGGATGGGTCTTCCAACATGAAAATGACCCAAAATATACGGCCAAGGGAACAATGGGAAAAAAAAAGTATTTTATTTGTTGATATTCTGTTTTGGTCTGTTAAAATAGCCCTACTATAAAGTTTATGGGGCATTCATTTTTTTTTTATAAATGGGTAAACTTACAGAATCAGCAGGGGATCAAATAATTTCCCCCACTGTAAGCGACCAAAATAACAAGACTAACAGAAACAGGTGCAGGACTTTCAGGTTATGATCATCATGGTTGTTATTTACTATAAAGGATATTCTACAGAACAACTTAATTTTACTACCCATTTCATTTTAAGAAACTGTAAGGGATGTGGAGTAAAAACAGACCCAAATGCAGGATAGCTAAAATAAACAGGTTTATTAAATAAAAAACACAAAACAGGGACAAAGACACGACAAGAGACGAGACCAAGGACGTAACACAAGCCGACAAGATACGACAAACGACAAACGGTTAAATACACAAGACAATTAACACATGAGGAACAGGTGTGCAGAGGCGGAGCGGAAGAGACAAGGGCGGGGCAGACATGTGAACATAGAACATAAACAAAAGCACGTGGCCAAAGTCCAGGCTGTATCCTGACAGAAACAATCACAGTAAAGAATGATTCATTTCATGATTTAATTTAAGAGCTGCATTTTCTATTCTGTTTTTAAATCTTATGTTTCCTATTAAAGGTAAATTAGCCATCTTTAAAGCCATTGTGATTGGAGAACCCAAGCCCACTGTTTCATGGAAAAGAGCAAAAGGAGAAATGAATGATCCAGAAAAGTTCCAGAACAAATATGACCCTGTAACTAATGAACATACTTTAGAGGTAGGCATAATATCTCAGTAAAATTAGACAACCAACACCTTTGGAAACATGTTTATAGATTGAAGTATTTTTTTTTCACCTATATTACCTATATGTACCTATATTAAGCTATAGGTTAATTTATCTTTTCAAAGATCCCCAGAGTTAGTGGTGAAGAAGCTGATACCTACAAATGCTATGCTGTAAATGAGTATGGGAAGGCAGTCTGCCCTGTCGTCTTAAATGTCATTGAAGGTACAGTACAGAATTATGATAAGCTTGTATTTCAAATGAAGTTCAAAGCACTTAACTTTTAATCAACTTTAATAGAAATATAACACATATGTTTTGTTTCTCTCTTACAGTTGGCTTCAAAAAGAGCAAAGAATTGAAAAAAACAGAGGAAAGTATGTTTGTAGTTTTTCAATGTATTACATTATTTAAGAAATTACACTGCAAAATATAATACAATTTATAAATTTAGTTATAATCACAGTTTAACTTAATAAGTCAGTTGAAAATAAATTTGTAATAACTATCTAATGCTATTATAGTCCTTTTAATTTAATGTTCCATTATTTTCAGTGGAGGATCCAGCGGAGTTCAGAAACAAGCTTAGGAGAAGGTATAACATCCGATCTGCAAACTTGAGACTATATTTTATTATTGCACCATGTTCAGAAACTTATTAGTTCCTTTGAAAAATTGTTTTGTTAAGCCATAGATAAATATTAAGATTCTTATTGCAACTGCAGTGCTGGGAAAGCCATTGCTGAAAAAAAAGAAGGGGACATTGATGAGTCAGTGTGGGATCTGTTACTGTCTGCTGATAAGAAAGACTATGAGCGAATTTGTTTCGAATATGGCATCACTGATTTTCGGGGAATGCTGAAGAAACTGACTGAGCTAAAGAAACAGAGAGAGCAAGAACAGGCCTTGGTACAGTACACTGTGGATATTTACAGTAAAATATCAAAATAAAGCTATGATGCATACTTACATAGTTTGTCTGAGAGGTGGGGGGAAAAAACTAATTTTGTTTTGCTTTTATTAGTTCGTTCAGCAAATCAGTAATCTGAAACACATTGAAGTGAAATCAGCAAATTCAGCAGTTTTTGAGCTGGACATTGAACTCAAGGACCCCAACAGTCGCATTTTCCTCTATAAAGTAATGACTATTTCAAATGTTTAGTGATCACCATGAGACTAAATTTATGAATATGTATGTCATTTGCTACAGCATTATTTAAATTTATATGCATTTACTTTTAGGATGGCATCATGGTTCCATACAGCAAAGATTTGGACAATGAACTGAAACACTATTTGAAGCAAGTTGGAAAAAAGTATGTGTTTACAGTGAAAAATCTTACACCTGAGGATGCTGGTATTTATCAAGTGGATGTTGAGGGAGTCAACATCTTCTCAACAGATTTCAAGAGTATGTTTTACTGAATTAGAGAATAAATTCAGAAAATAATTCTCACTAGCACATTGTTTTGAGATTCCAAGTGCTCACTGTGTGTCACTATTTGTCTTTAAGTCCCCTCTGTGGATTTTCTGGTGAAGATTCAGGAAGTAAAGGCTGAAGAAAGAGAAGATGCCATATTTGAGTGTGTGACTTCTCTACCCATGAACCACATTTTATGGACACTGAAAAATAATCCCTTATCCAATTGTGATAAATATGAGATTACCGTTTCTGAGGACAAATTGATTCACCGGCTGAAAGTCATTGACTGTATGCCTGTGGATGCTGGAATCTATTCTGCTGTGGCTGGCATAAAGTCATGTAGTGCCTGGCTTGTGGTAGAGTGTAAGTTTCACTGTAAAATGTATTAGAAACCAAAAAATATCTTAAATGTATATATAAAATATCATTGAAATTAATTTAATTAATATAATCGCTACTTATTAAATTGTGTCTTTTTCAGCTAATAAAGATTCTACCATGAAAGGTAAAAAGATAGCTCGCAAGACTACACAGGCTGGTGGCAGTGGAGTTGATCTAACAAAAATAGCTTCTGAGCAGCAAGAAAAATACAAGAAGGAGATGGAAGAAGCTATGGAATTGGCTAAAAGAGCTAAAGCTGAGAGGGATGCTGCTGCAGCCAAAGCCAAAGCAGAAGCTGAAGCTGCACTGGCTGCATCAAGAGCTGCTGCAGCTGCAAAAGCAGCAGCTGCTGCTGAAGCTGCTGAGGCTGCACTTGCAGCAGCTAAAGCTAAAGGCATGTCACAGAAAGATGCCAAAGCCCAAGCTGATGCAGCGGCTGCAGCTGCAGCAGCAAAAGCACAAGCTGAAGCTGAAGCGAATGCCAGAAAGTTAGCTGAGGCCAAGGCCAAAGAAGCAGGCTTGAGTGCAGAGGACATTGCTAAGGCTGGAGCAGCTGCTTCTGCCATGCTTACTCAAAATATAGCCACAGCAGAGGGACTTGTGCTGGATGGAGCAGGCATGGGAGACGCAGAAGGTGCTGGTCCTGGAGGAAGTGCTAATCTTGCAGGAGGTGCTCATGCTGCAGGAGGTGTTGGTCCTGCACTAGGTTCTGTTCTTGCAGGAGGTGTTGGTGATGATAATGGAGCTGGAAGTGTAGACCAAGCAGGAGTGGACACCTTACTCAAGGAAGGAGCTGATGCTGGTGCTAAGTCTAAGAAGCATGCCAGAACAGAAGTGGCTATCACCGCCAAAGGTAAAGAGTTTACACACTAAAATTCTCTAATCTGAAACATTACAGACATATATTCAAGTTATTATAATATTTGTAAGCAATATTATTTCTTACTATTTATTGATCTCAACCATGGTTATTCATCCTGTGCTATTGTTTTTATGTGTCTTGTTTGGACTGCCTAAATGTTATTGCTTCTGCTATATTTATTGTACCTGCATCTGTTACTGTGTTTATTGTCTTTGCTGTGGAATACATACGAGTTAAAAAGCTGTTCAAATTAGTGAGAAAAACACACAAAAAAATGACTAAACACAGGGAAAATTATTTACCATTTACACTGATAGTTACAGTACCAGAAGCAAATTCAACTGAAATTGCCCCAGTTGAACAAATTGGGCAGCAAGAACAGAGCATGGAACAGCCAAAACAGGTTGCAAAGGAACAAACTGATGAACAGCCAAACCAGGCTAAGAAGCAAAGTCGTGTGAGGCAAGGCTCACTGATGCCAGACACAGTCATTGGTAAGAGTCTGGCTTAAACTTTAAAAATAAATATAGTATAACCAAATTGGACTGAACTGACTCCATCATTAACTCTTTAATACAATAGCATCTTAATATTGCTGTTGAGGTGAATTTCTGAGTGAGTTGCAGAACTTTTTTTTTTACCTTCAGAGATAAACTTTCCATGATTCCATGATAGTACTGTACATGCCTACTAATCATGTTGAGGACATTTTAAATAATACAATTAACATAAAAACCGGATCAATTAACAATATTTAAAAAAATTTCCTAAATAAATCATGTGCTTGTGTATTTCTGGGACCTAGATTGTAACATACACATTATGGATGGTGTTGGCATTCCCCTTAACAGTAACACCATCCATCATATCGTTGCATGTGCAGCACTTATCACAACATCCACAGTTATAAATTAGAAAACAGAACTGTTTACAGAACAGATTTGTTCTGTGTCTTGTGTGCTGTTGTGTCTTTTTGTGTTCTTTATGTCCTTTACGTGTACACACATTTGCTTTTTGTGTGTGATTTGTTTGTCACTGTGTCAATCACACATCTGTGTTATCTGTGCTGAGAAAAGCTAATTTTCACCTGATTTAACACATTTAACTCATTCTTAAGAACCTAATTAGTTTGCATAAATATTTTAAACAAATATCATAATACAGTCTGCAGATTTTACAATACCCCTCTCTCAGGTTTCTCCTTTAAATGCTAAGCAAACTTCCAAAGGAAAAGATTTTATAGCATAAATACTTTGTTTCCTCCCATTTCTATTGATCTATTTTTGGCAGGTTTATATTAGTTTGAAAGCACAGTGTTTGTCTACATTTCTGTCACTGTTATTGTCACAGTTTTAATGTTGTTTGTTTTAATGTTGTTCTTTATAACCTTTTCTGCCACCATCTACCTTCTAAATGTTCATCATTGATTGAACAAATAAAATACCTGAAGTTGGAGGCAACCCACATGGTAATCCAGGCAGTAATCCAGGTCATAACCCAAGTGGTAATCCAGGTCATAACCCAAGTGGTAACCCAGGTCATAAGACAAGTGGTAACCCAGGTCATAACCCAAGTGGTAACCCAGGTCATAACCCAAGTGGTAACCCAGGTCATAAGACAAGTGGTAACCCAGGTCATAACCCAAGTGGTAACCCAGGTCATAACCCAAGTGGTAACCCAGGTCATAACCCAGGTCATAACCCAAGTGGTAACCCAGGACATAATCCAAGTGGTAACCCAGGACATAATCCAAGTGGTAACCCAGGTCATAAGCAAGGCAGTAACCCTGGTCATAATCCAAGTGACAACCCGGGTCATAATCCAAGTGGTAACCCAGATGGTAATCCAGATGGCAACCCAAGTGGCAATCCAGGTGACAACCCAAGTGGCAATCCAGGTGGCAATGGTGCCAAGCCCGAGGGCAACGAGGGGGCTCCACCTGATGGTGAGGCCACTGAAGGCACAAAAGATGGGTCAGCTGAGGCTGACAAGCATTCAGGCCAGACAAGACAAGGTCCCCTGCTTCCAGAGGAACCTACTGGTAAGAAATGGTGAAACCTGCATCAAACATGCATGGAAGCAATATTTTAAGATGGTCATTTGAGACAGGAGTGGCCATTGCTTTGTAGGCTACAGAATATCAGTGTTAGCCACTGTTGGGCAGTTGGATCTAACGCCTTGGATCTCACATCACTGACCCTCTATCCCAATGTAATTTGTCTCTCTAAATTGTTTGTTTTGAAAAAAATGTCTTGATGTGCAAGTGTTTGTGTGTTCATATTGAGCCCATTGTCCTTGCCAAGCTTGACTAATTTAGATAATTATATCGATGAAAACATTAACATAGAAGCAAGTACAGGTCTACACTTCAGAAGTAAGAAGGAACAATGACACAGGAAACTACTGCACTCAGGTGAAAATGAAGGCAAGCACATTAAGATTCTCTCATGTCATTGAAGCTAAATGATCACTGAATCCAGCATTTGGTAATAAAATTAGACAAATCAGTGATGATATAATGAAGACACAACAAGCAGAAAAAACATCTATCATTTGATGATGTGTTAACATCTATATTTGCTATTAATACAAGATGACACCATTTTCATGAAGAAGAAGAAGAAGAAGAAGAAGAAGAAGAAGAAGAAGAAGAAGAAGAAGAAGAAGAAGAAGAAGAAGAAGAAAAAGAAAAAGAAGAAGATGGTTTGGCTGGCAACTAAAAAAGCACAAGAATCCTGAACCTCCTCATCAAAATATGGAAATTATTACAACCTGGAAAAAGTCAACAGAGAAGACAGATGTCTTTCTGGGAATGTTAGATTTTTTTTTTGTTAACAAATAATTATTTTAGACTCTTGGCTTATATTCAAACATGTATTTTATGCATTAAAATACATGGTGTTGTTAACAAAATGACAAATAACAAGCTGAATACATATTTTATATAAGGTAAGTACTATCACATATTACCATTATTGCAGATAATATGTTTGATAATAAAATGTGGCCAAATGAATTGTAGATCCTGGTGTTTACATCTCTGCTGCCCTGGAAGACTGCAGCGCTATTGTAGGAGAGGCAGCGGAGCTGGTCTGCAAACTCAGCAGTGCAGATTGCAAAGGGCTCTGGTATAGAGATGGAAAAGAGGTATGCTAGGTTACTATACTATAACTATTAGGTTTTTATACTATAAAACTAAAAAGAGAAATTTTGTTGAGCGAGGTAATAATAAAGCAGTAAATAAATTGTTTTGCATCCCTACAGAAACATTAAGCACCATCTGTAACCTCAATCTATAAACTTTGCAGGTATTTTTAGCAGGAGCCAGAATAGTTTCTATAAAAGATGTAATCAGAGTTTATGTTTTACTCTTTTTTTTTTTTTTTTTATAGATTTCTGATTCTACTGAGGGTATAACTATCAGTAAAGATGGTGTAACTCATAAACTGAAAATCCACAAAGTATCAGAGGAGTTTGCTGGAAAATATAAATTTGAGGCTGATGGCCGTAAGACTGAAGCTATGATTATTGTTGAAGGTGTGTGTTAATCACTCATTTGCCTATTTTAAATTATACACCTTATTTTCTAAGATGTATTTATTTCCTAGATCCACCAAGATTTGCTACAAAAGACCTTGAAGAATTTTCCAAGCCAAGAGTGGTCAAGGCTAATCAAAAAGCAGAATTCAAAATACCATATATTGGCCGTGAAGCCACTAAAATACAGTGGTATAAGGAAGGCGTGGAACTTGCAAAAGATACAAATTGTAAGATTGAAACTACTGAAAGTCACTGCCGTTTGTCTCTCAGCAAACTACAGCGCAAAGAGTCAGGGGAAATCAAAATCAAAATAAAAAATGAGTTTGGTACCGTGGAGGCAATAAGTAATTTAATTGTTCTTGGTAAGCCAATCAAACAGCAGTTTCTGGTACTACATATCTTTCTGCATTTAGACTTAATCTGTGGTCTTGATGTATAATAGATAAACCAACACCACCTCTTGGACCTCTGGAGATAGTTGATGCTTCTTCAAATAGCATTGAGTTCAAATGGCGTCCACCAAAAGATGATGGGGGCTGCCCAGTCACTCATTATATCCTTGAGCGTAATCAGGTTGGACGCAACAAATGGAAGAAGATTGGACAGATTCCTGGGGAAGCCCATTACCGAGACACTGATGTAGATCATGGTAGAAGGTACTGTTACCGCATCAGAGCTGAGACCTCAGAGGGTATCAGTGAGGTAATGGAGACAGAAGATGTTCAAGCTGGAACTAAAGGTTAGATTCTCAGCTCCTTTGGAAGTAAAATACATTTACATTTGCAGCAGTTGGCAGATGCCCTTATCCAGAGTGACGTACATAAGTGCTTAAATCTCTAACATTGGATACATTAATGCTAGCTCACTAGGTTACATACTTAAGATACCATGAGTTTAAAACATTGTTCAAAGTTACAATGAAAAAGTGTCAAAGTTTTATTTTATTTATTTAAATGCAAAAGATAGGGAAAGAAGTGCTACAGTAGTTGAAGTGTTTCCTGAATAAGTAGGTCTTCAACCCTGAAGTTAAAATCATTTTCATGCATAAAAATATAGGGCATAAGAAACATTATTTACATTTTCAGCATATCCTGGCCCACCATCTACTCCTAAAGTGATCAGTGCCTTCAAGGACTGCATCACTTTGTCATGGACCCCTCCAGCCAACACTGGAGGAACCAACATTCTGGGTTACAACCTTGAAAAACGCAAAAAGGGAAGCAACCTTTGGGGTTTGGTACATCCACCAGAAGAACCAATCAAAAGTTTGTCACATTCTTCAAATTGCACTATTTCACTCTTATTCAATCATAATATCTTTTTGCTGAATTTATTGTTTAAATTCCTTTGTTTTCTACAGCTAAGAAATACCCCTGTAATGATGTTATTGAGGGAATGGAGTATGAGTTTCGAGTAACTGCTATCAACATATCTGGAGCTGGTGAACCAAGTTTACCATCAGAGACAGTGTTCGCTAGAGATCCTAAAAGTAATTCAAACTCATTTGCTCAATCATAATAATGACAAAACAGTATAATCTCTCACAAAGTAGTAAAATTAAACATTTGTGTTTGTATTTAATTTTTTTTTTGCAAAACATTCATTCATTCATTTTCTACTGCTTATCCGAACTTCTCGGGTCACGGGGAGCCTGTGCCTATCTCAGGCTTTTGCACAACAACTCCATAAATCTTCTGCTCTGGCATTTCTTTTTCTTTGTCAACAAAAATTACTTTATTATTATCTCTCCCCATTAGAACCTCCTGGCAAAGTAATTGACCTTAAAGTGACAGGCTCCACATACAACACTTTATCCATTTCTTGGACAAAACCAAAAGAAGTAAAGGATGAACATGATGAAGCTAAAGGATATTTTGTTGAAATAAGACCTGCAGAGAGTATAGAATGGAATCGCTGCAATACCAATGCCACTATCATAAACTTCTACACTGTAAAGGGATTGAAGTCACTGGCCATATACTGGGTGAGAGTGATAGCTGTGAATGAAGGTGGAGCAGGAGAACCTACGGAGCTAAATAACTACATCATAGCAACACCTCCTCCTGGTATGTCACTGGATGAATTCATCTATTTCACATGTTAAACTCTCATTTCTGTTCGGTGAAACATTAACTTTCGAAAGGTTAAAGACTTGAAAAAGCAGTAAAACCAATACAGAAAAAAATTATATTGTTCTTCTCATTTGAGTTACTTCTCTTCGCTTAGTGAGACCAAAGTTCACAGATGCCAACATAAAGAGTTTCATGGTAGTCAAAGCTGGAAACTCAGGAAGATTCAACGTTAGATTTGTGGTAAATATCAGTTATTTCAAATATATTACTAAACATGAAAAACAAGTTTTAAACATAGTTGATTAACTTGAAGCATCATTTATCATAGGATATTTAAATAATTTAAATTCATAGGAGACAATATCCATTTGGTTAAAATCTTAAGAATATTTTGAGTATTATCTGTCATGTAATCTATATTACTCTGCATGTTTATAGAGCTTAATATGACATTGGTGATAATGTTGTTTATATGATATAAAATCATCTGAATACCTTGTCAGGCTTCTCCGTGGCCTGAGATCATTTGGCTTAAGGACGGCACTCCAGTGTCCAAACGTGTCACTGTCACCAATACTGAAGGAAGCTCTCAAATCCTGATTCTATCAGCAGAGCGCTCTGATAGTGGAATTTACACCATTGTACTAAAGAATTTTGTGGGCCAAGAGTCCTTCACTGTTGAGATCAGAGTCACAGGTAAAATTCTCTAAACTTTTTTTGTTAAATATTTCTTTAATATTGTAATATTATATATTGTATTGTACATTTTCTTGTTTTATACCATTTTCTAAAAAATTATACAGTCAACTTAAATTGAATTGTTAGCAAACATCGAAATAATCAGGAATAATCAGGCTGATTGTTAAAAAATAAGCAGTACACATAACAGTTCACACTTTCTATCATTTACTGTATACGGAATACTTGCACAAAATTATTCTCCTGAAAGCAACAATAATAACATTTTACCCTCAAAAATGTCACAGTTAATTACAAACTAAAACAACAAAAAATCCCCAGCTCAAAAAATTGACTAACAGCTATTATAACAGTATATAACACTTATTCGATATTCGATTGATGTAGTTACTGTATTTTGTCAGTAATTCTGGGGTTGACTATACATTAATAAATACAGTTGAAAACATGCGTCTATTGAACCTCCCTAGATGAGCCGAAGCCTCCTGGGCCTGTGGAGCTTGATATGAATGTACAAGGCACTGTGACAATCTCTTGGGGAGCCTCACCAGATGAAAAACGAGACGATCATCTGAACTATATGGTGACCAAGAGGGACTCTGTTAAACAAACCTGGGACACAGTGGCCGATGGCATCTTCAACAACAGGTTCACAGTCTGCAACGTTTTGCCAGGGAGAGAGTACCAGTTCCGTGTCTATGCCAAAAATGACATGGGAAAATCTGTTCCTTCTGAATCTCCAAAGTGGTTAATTACTGAGAAGAAAGGTTTGTAATGAGGTTCTGTTACAGTCCTATTTCATTCTATTCTAAACTTTCTAGGCTATAAATACTTTTATAATACTTATAATAATTTCTAGACAGTATAATTACTCATTTTCTGTATCAGTAGAAAAAGAAAGATATTTAAGGACCAGTTGTCAGAGGTGCATAAGAGTTCTTAAAATATTGCTTGTACAATACTTGTGTTCATGCCATAGGTAGTCCTCTGTAGCCTTAAGGCAACAGAAGGTAATCAAAAGCTACTGTTGTCTGACAGATTTTGGATATATTTGAATATTAGTTAATATAAATGTTCCCTGGATGTTAGCTATATACAGGCAGGTGACAAATTAAATGAAAATCAATTGATTTATTTTACTACAAGGGCATTTTCCTGAGCCAGGACATATGTGTAAGTGCAGAAAATAAAATGGTGCAGACCTTCAATTAATCAAACACCTTGATTATCTTGATTAATGCCACTGGTTTGCTTCTTTACTGCCACCAAAATCTTCAGTTCTAGTGAAGTGTCTGCCTGTTGTTTTTCACGGCTTTCAAAATCCTCTCGCAAATTAATGTTTCAATACGTGATTTCCTATTCACTTTGTTTGCACCCTACATAGGATATAACACACTGGGGCTGACCGTGCTGCCAAGTGCCCAGATGAGCAAACGAGCAATGTTTCATTCAAGCAAACGAGCCATGTTTCATCCTTACTTTCACACTTTTATATCAGTGCCAGTAACAATTTAATAATCATATGAGATTTGTTATTTGTTGCCATAAATTATTCATTATTAGGATTCAACAGATAATATGTTCAATATGTAATATGTTCAAATACACACAAGAGGTGCAAAATAGTTTTTATTTATTTATTTATTTATTTATTTATTTATTTATTTATTTATTGAAAGCTTTCGAAAATGTTTCACAGAACCTGGATTCTGTGCAAATATTTATATTTAGTCTAGGCCTTGAAGGCTTTGATTTAAATTTGAATGCAGGTACAAATGTGGATATTTGCAGCACCAAACTGATAGTTGCATTGTGTTACACTGAAGATAGTTACACTGTGTTGTCAACCCTAACACTTGACATCCTCCTGAGAAGTTGCTCCTACTGTCACAGCTTGTGTTAAGAAACTGACAAACATACTCAGCCAAGATATGGATAGTCCAGGGTTTACATTTTATGTGCTTGTTGTGTTTTGGGGAGACATGCTGGTTTGTGGAGAAGTTCTACTGGAAAGGATAGTCACTTTAGAGCAGTAAAAAAGTTTATTCTAAAACATTTCTATCCTGATAGGAGTGGTCTCAGGCAGGATATTAATATACTCAGTGCCCACACAGTCCCAATAAATGGTTTCTTGAGTATGTAAATTATTTAAATCATATAATTATTTTGCACTGAAGCTGTTCTGGGAGCTTGTGGTGATCCAAAACCTTACAAAACTCTTTATTGGTTTTGATTTCATTCATTTGTATTTAATTCGTCACCTCCTTGTACTTTTGTCTAGGAGAGATGTTAACAAGGTTGGGGATTCAAGCCCCAGCACTGCAACTGTTAGGCCCCTGAGCAAGGCCCTTAACGCTTTCTCCTCGAGGGGCGCTGTATCATGGCTGACCCTGCACTCTGACCCCAACTTTCTAAACAAGCTGGGATATGCTGTAATGTGTATGAGAAAAATAAAGGCTGCTGCTTCTGCTTTAGCTGTCATTGCAAGTAGTTTCATCAGTGTGAATGGTCGCTGTTGGAAATACAGTGTTTCATTTTCTCTTCCCTAGAGAAATACATTTTAACCCTGCCTGAGTCAAAAACCTGCAACCTGGATAGGCCTCCTAAGTTCCCAGTCCCCCTGAAACTGCACACAGCTCCACAGGGCTATGAGTGCTACATGAGCTGTGCTGTGAGAGGCAATCCTACCCCATACGTCACGTGGTACCGCAACAACGTCAGTCTCAACTCAGACTCCAACTACTACATTACTAACACGTGTGGCGTTTGCTCCATGCTCATCCTGAGGGTGACTCCCAAAGACACAGGCGTGTACAAGGTCATTGCAGAAAATCCATTAGGTAGAGCAGAGTGCTCCACCAAGCTGGTAGTCAGAGGTAAAACCTTTTCAGTCCTCCTTTAATTCCCTCTATATGTTTGATAATCAGATTTGGTTCAATTTAATTTTATATTAGGATATAGATAAGACTAGATAAAATAATATATTCTAGAAAGTTTTAGTTGCTGAATGTGCAAAAGCAACATTATTATTATATTTTTATATTATATAGCCTGTAATGAAATAACCACAAAGTAAATACTCATTTCTTTATTTTCAATTAGTGTTTATTTAGTCAGTTTAATATATATTTAATGTGAACATTGACTGTGTGAAAAGTGAAATATATTTATTGTAAATACAATCACAGCTCAATTAAAATGCTGAAATAATTATCTTTTTTTCTTTTCCAGAATAAGTCAACAGCGGGATAAAGGCAAAAATCATTTTTAAGTCTTTATAATTATTTATTTTTATCTTTCAGCTATATAGAAAACAACATGTACAAATCATAAGTGCCATATCTTTACTATTCTTTGTTTTGCATACAATGTATGTCCATGAGGCTGTTGTTGTTGTTGTTGTTGCTGATGACGATTTAGAGTATGCCTGTTATTTAGTCCCCAAAACCATTGGCATTTTGCTTTTCACTGATTAGATTTTCAACGTTTTTTGCTAAAGCTACTTGCTGTTTAATTACTATTACTCTGCTTAGCCTAATTGATTTATTTTTAATAAATATCATTTGTTTGTTTGATTTAAATACTGGCCAAAAATGAGTGGAATTAAATCAAGATATAATGATAAACAATGACAAGATCCTTGGTATGAATAATGGAATAAAGTTGATAAGGTAGCCTATAAGTTATTAACTGTAAGTTGGTAAAGTAACTGAATTTCTTTGTAGCTTCATGAGCAGCCTATGCATGAGCAGGTTCATAATCAATGTTATTGATTATTATTTCTACTCTGTTACACTAATGCCTTGCATGTTAATACATGTGCAATAAATTTGGAAAGGAAGCCCATGACAAAAATATTTCCTTCTTAGTTTTCTTTCTCATAAGGCAACGCACTAAAACATCCTGTTATTTTGGTCAGATGCCATACACACTGATCAGCCTATACATCATCAGCCAAGGCCATGTGTTTGTTACGTATATGGTGTCACAGTATGCAAGTGTCACTAAAGCAGTATGATTTGCATTTCACTCTCCCTGGTCTATATATGGAGGCAAAGTCACATCTCATTTACACTGAGCACATCCACCCTGGTTAATTTAGCATGTTCAGTTTGTTAATGAAGCTCAAGACTGCATCAAAGCGTTCACAAAGACCGCAACAACAATCGTCATTCCATTAATAAATATAAAAGAAATCACGTGTTGGTTAAACCACAGCTTTTATGAATTATATGAATTATACTAATCTCAAAAAAATACTTTTTATATTTAAATGTTTAGACCTTTAACACAGAGAATATACTTTTTTAATCTATTGTTGATAAAAACATTTTTATTTATTAAGGTAAAAGGTAAAACCTGTATTATTATTATTATTATTATTATTATTATTATTATTATTATTATTATTATTATTATTATTATTATTATTAAGTAATAATTTATGCACTCTGTTGCTGTAACTAAGCCACACTTATAAGTACATACCTCTTTGCTGGTAGCTTTCTGAGAAGTGATTTAGAACTCAGTCATGTTCTCAGTGAGTGTTGAACATATACCCTTATGGAATGCCAGTAGTGCATTTTTGAGGGCATAGGTTATAAAGCCTTCTCTCCAGCATTCTGCACACTGAACACTAGTCACTAGGGAGGAGTTACACATCCCCTTCCACACTCTCTGCTGTGACCAACAATTAAGGTAAGTCTATCCCTTACTGATTTTTACCATTCGAGAATAAGACATACAGTACTGCACTCTATCTAAGAAAAAGTGCATTTTCCATAGTGATTATATTTCACAACAAAAAAAAAAGCATTAGAAATGACAGAAATCTCAGAAGCTAAGCAGAGGTATTGTACACACTACAAATAGTAAGAGATCAAGTCTATTCAAAGCAGGAGCTTAAACTATTAGCATTAGACAAGATATTGTTGCTAATGATCCCAAATGTTTAAAAGCCTTCTCTATAAAGTAACCATCAAAAACTATTTATATGACATCCTCAGGGCATATTTTCATCCATCTTAGTTCACTGATGAACTTATAATGACATTTTATTTTCAAAGAAATTGCACCTGCCATAATAAACAATTAGCTGACTGGTTAGAGACCCTTTTTTAATGTTTTATGGTGTAAATAAATGCATCGGGAGGGAACTAAATGAGCATTAGAGGCAGAATACATGATTTCTGCCAGAAAGAAAGCTCAACAGAGACAATTCTTAGATAATAAATTAGTCATGACAGTTTATTACTAGTGAAATCACTATTCACATATCATATCTTTATTACTCTGTAAGGTTCGGTTAGTTTTATTGAAACTATAGAAATATTGAAGAAATATTAAAGACTGAATAATACAGGGTTCAGGGTTGGTATATAAGGAAGGTTTTTTGATTCGGTGTGTGTGTGGTGTTTGCTGACAGGAGATCACAATATTAAACCACTGATTAAGCTATGGGACATCAATCTAAATAAATGGATGCAAAGGAAAGAAAGGCACTACTATGTGATTTTAGCTCCTTAAGTGATTGGCCAGTGGGATAGCCTTGTACTGTAGCCTCAAAGCTCCAGGTTCCCCCATGTTTGATCCTGAGCTCATGTTACTGTCTCTCAGTGTCTGCATGGATTTCTTCAAAGTTCTCTGGTTTCTCCCTATGTCCCCAAAAAAATAAATAAAAAATGCCAGTACACAAAACTGTCTCACTGTGTGAATATGTCAGGAATTGCGGAGGCAGCACATGCAAGTGAAGATTAGAGTTTATTTTAGAACAAATAGAATCTTAAACATGAGCACGAGGCAAATACCAGACGGTGTACATGACTATAAAAGACAAATGCTAGACAAAGAACATGCAAAGACCAAGGATTATATCGATTGCACATTAAACATTAATGTGACAGGGTGAATGTCAAGGTTAGGTGATGTGCAAACGTAATCATGTGCAAATTCGGCTTAACCATGACAGACTTAGTGCATGCAAAGAGCCGTGCAATGGACCGGAATCCAAATATAAGAAACAAGGGGTGAGTCAGGCACGCATTGAGGATTCTGACATCGTAAAATCTGAGGAGCCCTGGTGCTACTAGTAGAAACTCATAATCTCAGAACTCATGCACATCCTGGACTTATTCATAAATCACTCACACTCTTTTCGATTTAAATGCTACATCTGTGGATATCAAGGACAAGAACTATCTTTTGTTTATAACTGGCTGACTCATTAGATGAATGCACCTTACTAGGAAAGAGTTTGACCATTTGCATTTGGTTATAAATGAACTGCTGTGAAAGTACTGATTTTACAGCTTCAGTCAGTACACGAACATTTTAGATAGTCTCTATTTATCTTTACAGGTTATAAGGATCGATGAGTAAGGTGAGAATGTACATAATGAAGATAACTCCCTATAGTCATATCGGGTTAGCTTTGAGGTTAAATCAACGCTGGTAGCTTTGCTGTGTGCTTGACCTTCACACTATTCCAAAAAAAAGTTTATTAGCCTAGACAAGAAAAATCTCCTATGCAGGAGTGCATGTACTTCATTGAGTGCTATCTGACTGACCGGTTTATGTGGTATGTGACCTATCTATTGCCAGACCAGGCAGGGCCATTTGACAGCTTCCCAAGTGCTTGTATGGTATTCTGCTACCACAGGAATTCAAGGATTTAATGGTTGTTTTAAATTACCACCTTACTAAGTAGTAAAACTGATCCAAAGATCATTGCATCATCTAAGACACACATGCGGTTCTCACTGTGTCCTTTTACATGAGAAAGCTATTTCCAGCTGATTCTAAATCATTTGACAAGCTTTTAAACCAGAGACTTACACAACAGTAATTTATTTATTTAGACGTCACGCTATGATCAGTACAATATGAAACGGGTCCCTGAACGAAAGCTAAATGCTCTTGAAAGAACAGCATCTTATCAGCCAGTGAGGTGGTGTACTAGAATCTTAAGGCCTTATCACATCATCTTTCACTCTTCTCACTGAATCACACCATCTAATAGAGACCTGAGCATGTGAAAAGTTTACTCAAAATATGTCAGTAACACTTTCCTGCTGTGGACATGCTATGAGGTTGCAGTGAAGTGTAAATGACACCTCTCCCAACTTGATCTCCTGTGCTGTGAATTATATCCCAGCCAGATGGAGTTTCCCACAGAATTTTGACAGGAGCCGTATTTGCCACACTTGAAACTCACTGCTTCAGGGGACAAACAAAACACTGTAAACGTTAACTAAATTTTGTTCCCCACTAGACATAGTTCCGAAGAGACAAACTTAGTCAAAGTATGTTTTACAAACTGTAGTTAAAACATATACTGTAGGGCTCTATTTTTATGTCATTAACACTTTATGTGGGTTGAACAGTGCAAAAAGATACATAGCAAAGATTAAAACATTTTCTCTAAACCCTGTTTGTTGATGATCAATATTTATGTTACCCCATTATTATTATTATTATTATTATTATTATTAGTAGTAGTAGTAGTAGTAGTAGTAGTAGTAGTAGTAGTAGTAGTAGTAGTGTTATTATTTATTTATTTATTTATTTATTTATTTATTTATTTATTTATTTATATACTTTTTTTTATTGTAACAACAAACAAAAACGATTCTGGTATGGATACTGAAGGAAAATAATGCCATTGGATTTTATTCTCCTGCACAATAGAGTGTTTTTTTTATTGTTTATTTGTTCTTTTTTTTAAAGATTGTGTTTCTAAAAACTATTTTCTAATAGTTCGAGTCATCTGAGCCCTGCATGATAAGATGAAGTTCCCAAAGTCAAAGGACGAGGAGCCAACAGCTCCTGAGCAAAGTAGGACTAAATATATATAAATATCTATCATTAAATCTATAGGTAATGTTGCAGAGTTTAGACAATTTACACTTACATAATGTTATTTTTCCTTTGTAGTAGTCATCAGGAAGAGATCCAAAGTTCCTGGTGTGATGATCACTCAGACTGTCAAGGAAGTTCCTCAAGGTAAAAGCCACCCAGACTTCACACGCAAACCCATCGCCCTGACTATTCAAGAAGGTAAAAGTAGATTAACGTAACTTCTTGATTTAAATGATAAAAGATCGGTAATCTTGAGACTGCAGCTTTGCAAAACATTACTCACATTGTTAATCCTTTTTCAAATAAGGAAAGATTGCTGTTTTTAAAGCAATCGTCACAGGGACTCCAACTCCATCAGTAAGATGGTCTCGAAATAATGATGACATTTCTGACACAGAAAAATACATCGTTGTGTATGAGCCAGTCACAGGAGAACACCAGCTACAGGTACCGTATTTGTCTATTTAACAGTATTGTGATATGTTTATGGTTGAAAACATAAATCATTGTTTATGTTTATGAATACTGTACTTAGATGCCTAATGTAGCTGTAGACCAGGCAGGCACCTACAAATGTTTGGCTGAAAATGAGTTTGGTCGTGCTATTGTTACTGCAACATTGAATATAATTGAAGGTATGTACATTTCAAGAACTGGACTCACCTGTGTAAAATCTAAGCTGAAAACCATGATGTATCTAATGAAACAATTGGTTACATTTTTTCTCTTACAGTTGGATTCAAAAAGAGCAAGGAATTGCAAGAATCACGAACGGGTCTGTCTTCTTAATGTCATGCATTTTATCTTTTTTTAAATTAAAAGTAAAAAGGTATCAAATAAATCATGCCTCCTGTTATTTTCTAGCTCAACGTGAACAAACAACTGATTTCAAAAAGAGCTTAAGAACTCGGTATGATATTTCAAATATTATGTGAACAAATTTCATTGTTCCTCTTTCAAGATTTTGGATCCTGTCTGACATTTTTCTGTTGATAATACACTAGTCACATTTGTTGTGCCCTTTGTTCATACAGCGCTAATCGCCCAAAAGAGGAGCGACAAGATGGAGAGGTTGATGAAAGGTTCTGGGAGCTACTGTTGAGTGCTGATAAGAAAGACTACGAGCGTATTTGTGCTGAATATGGAGTGACTGATTTCCGGTGGATGTTGAAGAAATTAAATGAAAAGAAAAGAGAAATAGAAGAACAGCAGGCACAGGTAAAAATGTCAGGCATCTCATTTAAAAGTGCTCCATTTATATTTGCCTTGAGAATAAAGAACAAAATTAATGAAAATTAATGATCTCTGCTAAATTTTATGAAACATTATGTATTCTTAGAAACATGAAATTGTCTTTCTTCCCACAGTACATTGAATACCTGAGCAACTTGAGACATATTGACATCAAAACCCCTGGGTGTGCACAGTTTGAATTTGAAATGGATCTCAGGGATCCCAATGCCAAAATCTTACTCTATAAAGTAAGACGCTACTAAGTTTTTTTTATATTTTAATCACACACTTAGATATATATAGACACAAATCAAGCACAGGCATTTGTTAAATATTCTGCATTGTTGGTGTTACAGGATGGAGAACTGGTTGAATTCAGTGCTGACACAAGTGAGAAGCACAGTCTGCGTCGAATTGGCAGACGGTTCATTTTCAGTGTCAGTGGTCTGTCTCCAGATGATGCCGGACTCTACCAAGTAGATGTTGAAGGAGTTAATATCTTTTCTACAGATTTTAAACGTAAGAATAATTTTTAAAAAATCCCAATCAAAATATTTTTTTTATACACTAATGCACATGTTTAATTGGAACTATTCATTGTTCTAACCTGCTCTATGTGCTTACAGTTCCAAATGTGGACTTCTTGGTAAAGATTAAAGAGGTTACAGCAATTGAAAGAGAGGATGCAGTCTTTGAGTGTGTTCTGTCTGCACCAGTCCCAAAGATCACATGGATGGGAAAGAGTGTTGCATTGACTCAAGGCCAGAAATATGACATTACTGTGTCTGAAGATATGCTGATCCATAGATTGTTGGTGAAAGATTGTATGCTGGTGGATAAGGGCATATATGCCGCTGTGGTTGGAATCAAATCGTGCAATGCCTGGCTGATAGTGGAAGGTAGGTGCATATTTGACCAACAGTTATTAGCAGCTTAAACTATTTTGTGCATAAATGAGTTCAGTTCTTACCATGTTATGTTTCATAAACTGGACATCATGAACTGGCATGAAATAATGCAAAATATTGAAGAGAAGGAGGGAAATGAAATTATGTACACATTTGTGTAAATTGTGTGATTACATAAGCCACCAGAGGTCAGATAATTACTTGATTGGAGTCAACCTATGTGCAAGTAAAGTGTCACATGATCTCAATATACATACATCTGATCCTGAATGAGTTTGTTAGAGATCATATCTAAACAAACAACAGTATGAAACTATGGACCTATCAAATCAACCAAATTCCAATTCAGATTATTTCAGTTTCAAGATATAATACGAATGCTTCGATATACTTCATAATAAGGCGAATACTTCATAATAAGGATGAAATTAAGTTAAGCTGAAAGGTACACATCTTTATCAGTATACTATTTGGGATATTAGTACAATTTAATCTATAATATGATTATATTTTCACTGTGGTTATAGTTTTTAACCTGAATGATTATGGTAGTTTAAAATTAATCTGTTTAACAATCAATAACCAATAGTATTCATTCATTCATTCATTCATTCATTTTTCATTTAGAATTTAGTCAATTTATGTTTTCTGTTTGTTTGGATTTTTTAAATCCCTTTATAACATATTTACATGTCTGCATATGTCTGTCATTTGGAACAGCTGACAATGACTCAGACAAGCGTGAAAAAAAAGTAGCACGCAAAACAACCCAGGCCGGAGGTAGTGGAACTGACTTGGAAAAGACTGCAACTGAGCAGCAAGCCAAGTTACAGAAGGAGAGAGAGGAGAGAAAAGCAATGCTCAAACAGTGTCAGGTCGACCAGGCTGCACAGGCCCAAGAAAATGACGCTGAGCCTCCTGTTGTGCTTCCAGTCGAGCCTCTTCTTAACCCTGTAGCACAACCTGCAGCTGAGCAAATCCCACAAACTTCCCAGAATTACAAAGTCGAAGCTAAAACCAAGCCTAAAGCTCAGCTCAACTCTGTCTCTAAAGGCAAGGTAGAAGAGCCAAAGGAGGAAGCAACAGAAGAGCCAAAGGAAAAAGTAAGAGAAGAGCCAATGGAGGAAGTGACAGAAGAGCCAAAGGAAAAAGTAAAAGAAGAGCCAATGGAGGAAGTGACAGAAGAGCCAAAGGAGGCAGTGAGAGAAGAGCCAATGGAGAAAGCGACAGAAGAGCCAAAGGAGGCAGTGAGAGAAGAGCCAAAGGTGCAAAAAGGGGAGTTAATAGAAGAGCAAAAGGAGTTAGAAGTAAAGAAAGAACCTCAAAAAGCAGTGAGTAAGCATAAAGAATGTGGACAAGTCATGGAATGTGAACAGCATGAAGAGCGAGTCAGTGAAGAGCAAGAGGAGGAGAAGAATAAGAGAGTCAGGTCAGGGCCATTGATCCCTGATACTGTAATTGGTATGTCATCTGCATAGCATCAGCATGTATATGTAGTAAATAATGTAAATAAGCTACCAGATGTGTAAATAATAAAGATGCACAAATCCAAAATAGTTAAAATGTATTTTCTTATTGTTATTCACAAGGAAAATGTAATATAACAAGTTACAGACAATTAATCTCTTATCCAGACCCAGGGGTTTACTTCACTAGTGGGCTGCAAGATGTCAAAGCTATTGTAGGCCATTCAGCTGAGATGGTGTGCAAGTTAAGCAACACAGACTATGATGGAGTGTGGTATAAGGATGGAAAGGAGGTAGGTATCCCCTCATACTTAGCTTATGAAGGTCATGAGCAAGTGATGAAGTAAGTTGTTGGAAAGAATCATTTTGGTCCAAAAGTCACTATAGTATCTGTGCAGATAAAATCTACAGATGACCTGATGACTATCAGAGATGGAGCATTGCACAAACTGGTGATTAAAAATTGTACAGAGAATGACAGTGGAAAGTATCGCTTTGAGGCAGATGGACGTAAAACAGAGGCTCTGCTCATTGTAGAAGGTAATTTAATGTATTAATTGATTCAGCTTAAAGTATTTTAAGCTGTTAATGTTTGTATGTTTTAGACAACAATTCATAATAGAAATGTTTACTTGTTCAAAACAATTTACACTCACCTTCCATAGGAATAGGAACAGCAGTATAGTTGCTTACCTATGCATATTACCATTAATTGATAATAACATCAAAATAGTTTATCATGTGGAAACAGCATAATGTATGAAATCATGAAGTTACAGGTCATGAATATAAGGATGGGGAAAAGTGTGATCTTTGTGACTTTAACCTTGGCAAGTTTGGGCTGGTTTGAACATTTTAGAAACTGCTGATCTCTTTGTATTTTCACACAAACAGTATCAGGATTATTGGATAATTTAAAAATGAGCAAGTGTACAGGGGATCCTATTAAAGTGGACAATGAATGTATATCCTATGTGTAATCCAGACCCACCTAGGATGAATCAAGATGATCTGACTAAGTTCTCACAACCTGTGATCATCAAGGTCGACCAAAATGCCACATTCAAACTGAGCTTTGTGGGCCAAGAGCCAATAAAAGTGCAGTGGTACCATGATGGTGAGGAGCTACTGGAAGATTTTAATATAAAGATTGAAAAATCCTTCAGCCATAGTCGCCTACTTCTTACTAAGTGCCAGCGCAAAGACACAGGAGAGATCAAGCTCAAGCTGAAGAATGAATTTGGGACTACTGAAGCTTTCTCCAAGCTCATTGTCTTAGGTCAGTGGTGTTTAGAGTTCGTGTGTGTTTATTGTTTGTTGTGTAAGTACTTTTCACAAATTCATAATATCATTCATTTTTTTCAAATATAGATAAACCTAGCAATCCACTGGGTCCTGTAGAGTTAATTGAAGCCTCATCATCATGTGTGGAGTTCAAGTGGAGACCTCCCAAAGATGATGGAGGTTCGCCTGTGATTTACTACAATCTTGAAAGGCAACAGATTGGGCGGAACACTTGGAAGAAAATTGGAAATACTGCTCCGGTGCCCCACTATAAAGACACCGATGTAGACCATGGCAGGAAGTACTGCTACCGTATAAGGGCATTAACTGCAGAAGGCACCAGTGATGTGTATGAGACGGATGACATACAGGCTGGCACTAAAGGTGAAACTGCTGGATGACTGCATTTGGTGTAACCCATTTGGTGAACTTTCGAAGTCTTGATAAGTTAAAACAGTTGTAAGAGAACCGGAAAATCACAGCACAGTAAGACAGTTTTAGAAAGGATTATAGGCATTATAACAAGTTACAACAATTACTATATATTGTTGTTCATCTAAATTAAGATCTCAAAACAAAATGATCGGTGAAACTAAAACATGCACAAAATGGTGAATTTTAGACAAAACAAAATGCAAAAAAAAAGTTTGTGCAGGTGTTTATGTGTAAAGGAGACAATATTTCTACAATAATATATATAATAATTCAATAATCTATAATATTCTATAAATAAAGACAGAACTTTTCTGTTAGTAGATAAATTGCTAATGTTTTTCACAGGAAACATTCTGCAACGACGCTTAGATTTGTGGTCATAAGGCAGAATTTTCATCAGGGGCCTCTACTAAAACACCACACCAAAGAAAAAAACCTATTTGCAATATACATGGGCATTTTTAAAGTAAATGTCCTAAGCACAACCTTTTTCAATAAAGCAAAGCAGCAGTTTTTGTAGGATATTACATTATTGTGTGAAGCATTTTATTTCAGTCATTTTGATGGAGATGAGCTTCAGGCAGCAAGATTCGAAAACACAACACCCCCCACCCCAACTTCCCCCCACCCACACATACTGTATGCACACACACATTTTCATTGTATTGCCTGCAATATTCATTACATTTATGGAAACTTTGTTACAAGATCTCTTTAAATCTTCCTATTGCCAGTCATTCTAACTCCAGCTCCTTATCCTTCTGAACATTACTCACATTGATATTGCTTTAATGTATCTCGTTATTTTGTGTATGGTAGTGTTTATTTTGTACTGTCATGAATCAGACGCCAGTCAGTTTTCAGGTAGTGCTGCATTAATTGCTAAGGAAACTGTCCCAGTTTGCCAGCTGTTGTAATGTGAGTCTGTCCCATCACAAAGGTTTGAAAAGTTTTTTTTTCTTTTTCAGTGCTCACTATGCATTATGCATATGGTGAAAATGGCCATTTCCTGAGCATTATCTTGTTGTTCTTGGTGGATGATAGTATATGAGTGGTGCCTGTAACTCAGGAGTTGAGCATTAAAACTCAGCTTGTAGAAGAGTTTATTACCCAATTACTCTTCAGTTTGATTTATTAACAAGATAGGTGATTGGAAGTAGCTGACTGCCAAGGGTCTGTCTAAGAATTCTTTCCCTCTTTTACACTGGTGTTAGAACATTGATCCCAGGCTGTGTAAGACAGTGGCGTGGCAAGGGGACTTGAATCTTTATACTCTTGTCCTGGTCAATCTAGTGGCTACTGTCCCAGCCACTTATTTGGATTACATTTACTCTATACTCAAAGCCCACAGTCCAGTATGTTTCTGCTTCATTGCCCTCACTCACTACCTCTACCTCTGTTCCCTAAAGTACTACTTGTTCAGTCACTGCTCATAACTCAACTCCAACTGCTGGTCCTGATCTTGTCTCTGTGTTAATCTCAAGCAGTGTTTTTGCCTTCCTGTTCCAGACCCTACTCCTGGCTTATGCAGTGATTGTATGTGTTTTTAAACCTGACCAAATTGCAGCACTGATTCAAGTCCTTGGTCCTATCTCTATTCTGATCCTGATCTGATCCTAGTTCCATAATCTGTTTTTGTTCTGGTCTCAGGCACTCATTCGTTAATCCAATCGTAGTAAAATTTCTCCTGTTTACATCTATTCAATCATTTAAACCCTCAATTTAATAGAGATACTCAGTGTCCTGAGGGTTCAATATCCCTGCCTGTGGTTGTTCTTTGTGTTATGGAATCTATACGTTTCATCTCGGTTTGGATTTCACTTGCCCAAGTTTTAAACTTATCACTATTTATTTAACTTATACAGTAATACCTTGAGATACGAGTTTAATTCGTTCCGTGACCTTGCTGGCATCTCAAATTGCTCATATCTCAAAACAATTTTCCCAGTTTAAATGAATTGAAATCCCATTAATCCGTTCCAGCTCGCAAAATTCCACTCTAGTTGTTTTGTTTGTGTTTTGAATATGAAAAAAATGTACAGTACGTGTATTTAAAAATGACAAATATTGTATAAAAACATACAGTAATAAAAGAGAATGTTAAAAAAAAAGAAACTGGTTTTACTTTACGGAAGATGAACACGGAGGTTGAGGGAGGAGTAAACAGGCGTCGTCAAGCGTGCATCAGCTGTTAACCAGCTGTCCATCACGTGCACCAATCCGGTTACGACATCCATATTACCCGCCAATTTAAATTCCCGTTCATAGAGCCGCTCTAGCGCTTCGCTGCTGCCGCGATCTAAACTCCCTCCTCCAACCCCGACCCCACCATGCCGGAACTCGCGTTCCTTGTACCAGTTTACGTCATAAATCTCCACATATTTTTCTCTCTCTCTCTCCCTCTCTCTCTAAGTATTTAATTATTTATTTATCCATTCATTCATTTATTACTTTCCAAAAACGCGGAAGTGAGCATGTCTAATACTATGCATGATCAGTGGTTCTGTTATACGGGGGTCTATTCTATTTTCAGAGCACACTTTTTTTGTTGAGTACGGATGCTCGTATCTCAAAAATTTGCTCATATATCAAGACAAAAATTTGGTAGAATCACAGCTCGTATCTCAAAAAATTCGTATGTCAATACACTCGTATCTCGAGGCATCACTGTACCTTTTTTCTTTTACAGTATTAGTCCGATTTTGAGTAATTCTGTGTCTGTGTTTCTGTCTTCTTCACCAGTGCCAAATCAATCGAAACTGTCATGAATGGACTTTTCTGTTAATTATGTAAAACAATATGTAAAACAACTTTAATTCATATTCTGGTATTTTGATGTCTGCTAATCTGACCATACGGTGGATTATGGTCATGATCTTTCTATATAAAAACTATTACATCCAGTACATTAAACAGCCTCTAGTTTATAAACATTTGATATTTTTTGATATTTGAAATGCATTCTTTAAAAATCTGCCTTACAGCATATCCTGGTCCACCCTCCACACCAAAAGTTGTCAGTGCCTTTAAAGACTGCATAAACCTGTCATGGACCCCACCAACCAAAACAGGAGGAACTAACATTGTGGGCTACAACCTTGAGAAACGCAAAAAAGGCAGCAACCTGTGGAACCAAGTAAACCCTCTAGAGGAGCCAATCAAAGGTTAAAATGTATATGCAGTAAATATTCTTCATTTAATTTCCTTCAACATATCCTAGTGATGTATACTGAGAATGGGCCACTTTTGGGTTATTATTCATCCAAAATTAATTTTATAGCTAGATATATTTTGGAAATTCTACTTTACTTTTGGCCTTACTGTCTTTATGATCATTCATTAATCATTAATGTGCCTTTAACAGTTTTAGATGCTGGTCTAGTAGACAATCATGACATAATATTTTAATCATGGTAATAATAGAAAATTAAATTAAATTAAAATGTTTAACTACCCGATGAAAATTCACTTTTTGCTTTTGCCTCCAGCCAAACAGTATGGAGTAAAAGACGTTGTTGAAGGAACTGAGTATGAATTCCGCGTCATAGCCATCAACTTCTCTGGTGCAGGAGAACCAAGCTCTCCCTCTGACTTTGTGAAAGCCAGAGATCCTAAAAGTGAGTCATAAATAATTTCTTTCTTTCGGCTAAATGTTTATTCAGCTTAAATAATGATCAATGGTGTTTTCAGAGCCTCCTGGTAAAGTTATTGATCTGAAGGTGGCAGATTCCACATATTCTACCTTGTCTTTGACTTGGACTAAACCAAAAGAGCAAAAAAGTGTGCAAGATGAAGCTAAAGGATATTTCGTAGAATTAAGACCAGCTGAGAACACAGAATGGACTCGCTGTAACTCCCATGAACTTATCACAACTTCATACACAATTCATGGTCTTAAGTCCATGGCTATGTACTGGGTAAGAGTAGTGGCAACAAATGAAGGTGGAGATAGTGAGCCACAAAACCTGGACAACTACATCATTGCCATGCCCCCACCAGGTAAAACTGATTCATTAACTAATCCACCCATTAACTATATATATATATATATATATATATATATATATATATATATATATATATATATATATATATATATATATAAATATATATATATATATATATATATATATATATATATATATATCAAACTAGCTATAAATATAAATGACTTATTTGTGCATTATGTTAATGTTTTTGTTTAATCTTTTATAAATTCATTTCCAGTCAAACCAAAATTCACTGATCGAAAAATTAAGAGCTTTATGGTGGTGAGAACTGGACATTCTGTTCGGGTCAACATTCAGTTTGAGGTATAAGATATATATGAAAAGATAATAATGAAATGAATATGCTATATGATATATATGATGTTACAGTATATTGTTTGGGAAAATGTTGAATTGGCAGGGTTCTCCAATGCCCACAATAAACTGGCTCAAAGACGGAATGCCTCCATTTAAACATGTGACCATAAGCAACACAGAAGGTACATCTCAGCTTTTAATTCCATCTGCGGAGCGCTCTGATACTGGAGTTTACACCATTATAGTCAAGAACATGGTGGGCCAAGAGACCTTTAGTACTGAGATTAGGGTCACAGGTAAGTTACCATAATGAATATGCAATACATTGAGTTAACCAGTAAGGGTGGATAAAATGTCCATGATAAGAGCAGACTGAAAAATTTCAAAGCTTCTTGTATTTAATATATCCAGTAGAAGTAAAAGGTAAATGTCTGTAGAGTCCAACTCCAGGAGAGTAATTTGACTTGCTCTTTGGGTAATAGAAAAGTTGTTACTCTCTCCTCTATCAATTAGGCCAATCTTGGGCATCTGCGAGTAAATGTCGGCATCTTTCCTCCCACTCACTAGATACTGTATTCAATAGCACATTACAGCTACCAACTGGGCAGGGCGAACACTGGCATGTGACTTGGAAACAGCAGGTGCTAGCCTTCACTTCGTAGCAGCTTTGTGTAATAAAGGAGAGCTAGCTAATGAGTGGGAACTGGCAAATTACTGATTTAAGAAAAAATTGGGGGAAAAGAGAAAGTATAAAAAAGGTTTTTGCTGTGGTCAAAATTGGAGATGTAAAAATTATTTAAATAGCTCATTCAGGCAAGAGTCACACTGCGTGATGTTTGGTGGAAGAGCAGCTGCCAGAACAGTTAATAACATGCTTGACTAGTCTGCAGATTTTACTATAAATGAGGGTGGTTTAAAAATACTGGGATTTTTCAAGTCTTCCCCATGAAAATGCTAAGAAATGTCAATAAATATTAAATTGCAAACTGTGTGTTCATGTTAAACAGAACCAATTCTATTGTAAGTTATATTGCACATATTGGCTAATGGAAAGGAGGATTAGAGTGGATAATATCCATACATTAGAAATGTGTCTGCGCTACGGGAACCTTATGTACCATGCAAACACATTGCCAGTGCCCAGATTATTTGGGCTAGTTTCAAGTTTATGTGTGTGCTTTTGAGATATTGTTGGAAAGGGAATTTTGCTAAAACCTCTGGTTAATGATATAAGTCTTCTGTGTGCAACCTGATAGGAAACACCTGCTGTATCAAGCACAAGCTTTAACCCTCTCAAAACAAACTGCTAGACTGATGGCTGGATGACTGTACTGTATATTGTTGACACTCAGTATCAAAAACAACATAATTCAAGTGTGATCAAGTCTCAATTTAATTTTATTTGAGATTACGTTATTATTAATAATATACCTTAGCAAATAATTTTCTAAGAATCAAATCTAATCTGTTGATTAGGATTGCATTTCATTCAGAAATTTTCTATCAGAAAATGGAAACTTAATGATTCCATGGATGGAATCTGAATGGTTTTAGTCAGATTGAGGCTGTACAAAGAATGGTAGAAAAACCTGTGTCCATCACACAGATGACCCAAAGTCTCCTGGGCCAGTGGAGCTGGAGGAAAATGTTCCTGGCACATTAACAGTCTGTTGGAGCCCCTCTCCTGATGAGAAACGAGATGACCGTCTGCACTACATGGTGACCAAACGTGACTCAGTCAAGCAGACCTGGCACACAGTGGCTGACCGAGTGTTCAACAACAGCTTCACAGCTGTCAACATCATGCCAGGAAGAGAATATAACTTCCGAGTGTATGCCAAAAATGACATTGGGCTCTCTGAACCTTCTGAGTCCCCAACATGGGGGCGTGAGAGTAAGAAAGGTAATGCATTCTCTGTAACTAATAATCTCCATTTTTTTCTACATTAATCACTGCTAAAACAAGAAATTACATATTTAGAATAAAGATGTCATGTTAACATACATGTACTTGTTCACTGCAGAAAAGTTCACCCTCAGTATGCCTGAACTCAAGGCCTTTAACCTTGAGTCACCACCTACTTTTACAGTCCCAATGAAAACACATACTAGTCCAGAGAAGTATGAATGTCATATGAGTTGTGCTGTGAGAGGCAATCCCACCCCCTATGTGACCTGGTACCGCAACAACATCAGTATCAACACAAACACCAACTACTACATCACCAACACATGTGGTGTCTGTTCTTTAAAAATACTAAGAGTGGAGACTAAAGACGATGGAGAGTACAAAGCGATTGCAGAAAATTCTTTAGGTCGTGCTGAGTGCACCACTCAACTCAAAATCAGAGGTAAGTTATTTAAATACATAATGGAAAAAATCCACACTATACATTTTACCTGAATATATAATATATTTAGTTTTTTTTTCTCATACCCTAGAATGAAGAGATGCTACTTTGGAGATGTTCAGAGCTTTCTTAAATGTTTTATTAACTATAAACTTTCACTTAATTAACATCTTGCCAGTTTTATCTAATAGATGGCAAAATAAAAGAAAATACATAAATGTTCATGGTGATTTTTTGGTTTGTTTGTTTTTGTATACACAAAAATACACAAAAACCACAAAAAAACGAAATCCGAAAGAGTTAACATTAGCATATCATACTACAGTATATACATTACAGTGTCAGAAGTGTGTTTAGGCCATTTTAGATAAACATTGTTAAATAATTTTACATTGTTAACATATTTTCTGAATTTAGTGTTTAACATTTGCAGATCGGTTTTTAAAAGAAAAATTGTATAATTTAAAAGAAAAATTCTAATCAAAACATAGATAAAGTGAAATAAACAAAGGACTCAAATAAATGAACAAAGAATAAATATGCAGAGTGTAATTTAAACCGGTGGCATGGCTAGACCCTTATTGTTGCTGTAAATATGTAATTTTCCTGATAAATCATTGTAAAGATTAATTGATGGGGTAGATTATAGTAAATACATTTAAAAACAGGCTTTCCAAGTCATTGAATATGATCATTTACAAAATTTTAATTATTTAAAACATGAAGGCTGATTGTAAAGCCAGCTGAAGCGAAAATATCCTGTGCGTCCTCTTCAATCATACGCCTCGCCCCTCACTGTGCTCCTCCTCCCTTCACTTTTCACCATGGAAACCTCGACTGCAGACAGACAATAATTCATAATATGACATTGTAACTGAGGACTGAGGAGAAAGAACTACCAGGCTAACGCTTATCGCTGTGTAAATGAGCTGTATGTGAATTTGTATTAAGTTGAATGCGGATTTCCCTTTCTCTAGATAAAATTTTCTTGCCACATTTCTTTGATTGATAATGGTAGTTTATTAACTGCTAAAAAGTGCATATCTCACTGTGTTTTAGCTTTTTAAATTAATTTATTCATTTAGGGGGCTTATTAGCTAGTTTACATACATACATACATACATACATACATACATACATACATACATACATACATACATACATACATACGTGTTTTTGCAACACATCTCTTGACATTGGCTTAGCCTCTGGACCCCCTATAAATTCTGATGGACTTTTGTAAAATTCTTGGGGGCCTGTGCCCCAGTACAGAAGTGATCAAAATAGAAATGCTCCTGTTTATGACTATATGGTCTGTCTCTTAAAGGGTTGAAAACATTTATGACATAGGACATTGTGTTCAATACGTCAACCATGACCTGGGTTTATAGTCTTCTTTTAATAACTACTGATATTCTGCACAGAAACATGAGCTCGTGCTGATAATAAAACAGAAATGCAATGTTAATACAAGAAAATATTCAATGTGATGTTGCACAAATGTTTCAGCAGTCGTGAAAAATATGTCTAATAAGTATATAATAAAAAGTTAATTATTGTACTATATAGCTGACAAATGTGTATTTAGGCTTTTCAAACGTAGCTTATTATGGCTACAATTCACAGAATATTTACTTTGAAAGTTTCTTTGTGAATTATGTATTAGGTTTACATAGTTAAATTATTTTCTGAATTCGGTGCCTTTCATTTGCATTTTGGTTTGAGATGAATAAATCTCAGTTTAAACACAGATTAAAGTCAAATAAACATGGGACATTCTTCTTACATAATATCAACATACAGTGTGTAATGATGTAGTCTGACTATGACCCATACGGCATGTCTCTTAAAAGGTTGAGAACACATTTGGACATGTACTCATTATATCAGCCATGCTCACAGTTTACAGTCTTCCATTAATAACAACTAAAATTCTGCAAGGGAACATAACCGTATGTTGATAATAAAACAGAAATGCAAGGTTGGGGTGGCTGTCAAGGAGAGAGAGACGAACTCTGAGGATAAAGGGAGACTACAGGCTTTTCTGTAAATAGTACTCCTGGGATTTTACAATAAATTTACAGGGGTCTACAGAAGGACTAGGCTTATAATTATAAGAGTTCAAAGAGGGTCTATTTGAAAATACCAACTGTGTCTTAGATGTTTATTTGATCTTTTAGATTTGATTAGATTTGTAATTCTGTAGAGACATTTTTGATTTACGAACATCAATCTGCAATGGCTTAGTGGTTAGCACATTTGCGTCATACCTCCAGAGTTAGAGATTTTCCTGTTCTTTAGGGGTTTCTCAGGGTACTCCATTCTAAAGTACACCATGGATTGTACTTCAAGACAATGTATAGAAAATATCACTTTCAGACAAAAAAAACATGAAGAAGGCTTTCAGCATTACCTGAAATAAAATTGTGCCAGTCAACAGTAAATGGATGTCATGACAAATTTTTTGTTTGTTTGTTTGTTTCAGCCTATTGTTGGTTGCTGTTTCTATCTTCTTTTTTTTTGTTGTTATTTTTGTAAAAGATCTAATCTCATTGTATCTAAAGGCATCTTGCATTACGATATTTCTGTACACTTGTGTATATATATATATATATGTATATATATATATATATGTATATATATATATATATATATATATATATATATATATATATATATATACACATATATATATATATGTATGTGTGTGTGTGTGTGTGTGTGTGTGTGTGTGTGTGTGTGTGTGTGTATAAGTGTGTGTGTGTTGTCACCATTGCCACTGTAACAAAAAATGTTTTTCAGAGAGCTGCATGACTCTGAAATTATTTCACAGTCCTGAGCATTGTTTCCTGCTGGACCATGGCCACCCATTGACCCTGCCTCACCACAGTAATAAATACCTTCTAGGACATCAACACTATCAGATCACATACATCTCTGCTCACAAAAGGTCTGCTTTATGTTGCCCTGGAGTGTCAAGCACTGAAACTTATATAATATCTATCTCTCACAAATGTGCTTGCATTACAATGATCTATTTCTGTATTCATGTTTAAAAAAAAGGAAGGTTTAAGGCAGAGCTGAGTTTTGAGCTGCTTGATATAACACAAACAGAATGCTGTACAGTTTGTGTTGAACAGGATTCTTTTTAAAACACACAGCTGAAATAACATAGCCAAAGAATCATTTAAATAGACAAAAACACTGATCATATACGTGATTGTGTTTATCTCATGAGTAGATATGTCTCATCATGAATCACAATTGAAAATAAATCTAAAAACCAGTCACTGAATAAACACTCGGCTGAACATATTACTGGCATGTCAATGTGATCTACATGTTTCAGTATATTTTCAGTATTTGTTTTTGCACAAGATTACCATATTATTTGTGTGTTTCCTGGTTCCTGATGAGGTGCTTCACAAAGCCTACTGTACACTAAAGCTTACAGCAGATTGTTCAAAGTTGTTATAGCAAATCAGTATTATAAGTTGTGCCCTATAAGATTGATTTGCTAAGCTATGTCATTATTTATACTGATGTGGAACTATTCTGACAGAACATTATTTTTACTTTAACATTTACATTATTTTCACATTACATGCTTTGTTTATTCATTTTTATAGTTAGTTCATCTTATAGTACACGCTCACCTCCAGTGTGTATAGCAAGATTTTCATGTACACTATCGTACATGGTGAGAACACTGAAATTTTATACTGGGAATTTCTGTTGAAAAAGATAATGGAAATATTCCTCTTTTAAGATGCTTCTAGTGCCTTTTCGCCGAGTACTTGCACAACTAGCATCAGTTCTGGTAGATCCCTACTATAATTTAAGATCCTCATTCTGACACTCACTGGGCAGTAAAGTGTTGTGGTGGAGAACGTTGCTGATGCGCTGGCATTTGCAAAAGGATTTATTAGAATTGTTGAGTCAGAGGATACACTGGACTATTAGGTGGAGCAGCAGAGCAAAGAGTGGAGAAGATCATCTTGCTGTAGACATGTTACAATTAAAGTTTTTTTTTTGTTGTTGTTGTTTGCAATTTACATTGTGTTGGCAGTTTGATTCTCACATTTTAGATTCATATATTGCCCAGTTTTAAGATCTAAATATGATTTAATGTTTTAATTTATTCTTTCAGCAAAATAATCACAAAAAGAAAAGGAATAAATCTTTTAACATTTGAAGTTTAATTTCAGTTTGTGATGACGCAATTGCATGTGCGTCATTTGCACCTTCAAATGTTTTATTTGAATTGCTTTTGAAGGTATAATGCTACAGTACACTGTTTGATTTTTATATCGAATCATATGTGTCTGTATTTGTGGCTTAGTTCATCCCGCAAAAATACAGCCCCCAATCTCACACAGACAAACACACACACACACACACACACACACACACACACACACACACACACACACACACACACACACACACACACACACACACAAACACAAACACACACAAACAAACAATACTATATTTTATGGCTATAGAATCGCATTTATATTAGTTGGTTGATTGCACATTATAGATATGTACATTAACATAATGCACATTATAGGTCTTATATTTCTGACTTTTGTTTGGCATGGAAACCACTACACACTTAATTAAAGCTCATCTGATTAAAAACATGTTTTTGAAGAACAAACATTATTATTATTATTATTATTATTATTATTATTATTATTATTATTATTATTATTATTATTATTATTATTATTAACAGCAACAACAACAACAACAACAACAATAATAATTATAATAATAATAATAATAATAATAATAATAATAATAATAATAATAATAATAATAATAATAATAATAATAATAATAATTACTTTGTGTGGTGTAATGTGGCCCCGATGCAAAGCACTTACACCATAGCAATGTTAACAATTTCTTGTCATAGTTTTATTATTTTACAAGGTAGTTCCTGTGATCTGTAACACCTTTATTGTTTTTTTTTTGTTTTTTTTTGATAATTATGTGGCACCAAATAAATTCATGGATGTTGAGAAATTCTAATATAGCAGACTAAATAAAATAAACCTTTGGTTTGAATTGCAACCAGCACTACTGCCAGAGTTGTTTTCATAAAATTGCTGTTATAATAATGTTGTTAAGCTGTATTAGAAAACAAGCTGTTACAGTATTAAGAAATCTGCAGTGCTGTTTCAGATTATGCCAGCAAATGCCTGTGCCCACTCAGCTAAACATATTCCACAAACCCAAGTCACTGTTAACAGCTGTCAGAGAACTGCTGTCAGAAATTCATTATTTATATAATTACTGGTAGATACAAAAGTGGTGTGTTGACAGGATGACAAGGAAATGATAATAAACCTATGTAAAAATAGATTCAGCTAGGGTTTTTTTATTTCTTTATATATTTCAAATAGTAAATATGACCATTCAAGCTCACACATATTCACCCATCATATGCAGTAAAATAATTATTGGCAGGAAAAAGCTTGTGAGTTAAGCAAATACTTTATGTGCACAGAAAGTAAACACAAAGCTAAAGCTAAATGTTGAGTTTAATCTTTTAATCTTTTATCTTTAAACCCCGTACTAAATGTTTGACTCAGGTTGCATACTAAATGCCCTTGAAGAGTACATTATGTCATTTTACACAGTGAGAGAGCAATGCTTCTTCTGCCATGCCTCTGCTCAGGCAAGAATACTGGCATCAGATGACTGCATTTAATGCTAGCATATGTAACCAGCCACATGGCATCATAAAAAATGACCCCTACTGAGTCAGGTGCCCCGGTTTGAAATGTTCTGTCAGTGGACCATTTTCAGCCATGAAATTCATACCAGAAAAGGAGAGCCCCTGTGCTGATGGGGCACAGGCCAAATTTACACCTGCATGGTTTTGATGAACCTGATATTAACACATTATAAGTTACATTATTTTTATACTACAGTTTCAAAGGTGCTCTTGATTAAAGCCTGAATTGGAATCTCAACCAATAGTTTATGATTAAATATTTTATCACAATATGATGGCGTTTTTTGTTGGATGAATAGTCTGGATTTTTAAGTTTATATTGCATTAAACGATATATATCACTTTAATTACTATGTTTTAAACTTAATGTGTTTTTAGCTTATCCAAATATTGACAACTTTATTTGTATTACATTAGTAGATTGTTGCATCATATTTTTATTAATTATTAATACAATTCTACAGAATGTTTATATCTTGTAAAATAATAATAATAATAATAATAATAATAATAATAATAATAATAATAATAATAATAATAATAATAATAATAATAATAATAAGGGGTATAAAGGAATTTTATTTTTAAGAAGGATTAAGAACAGAAAATAAGATAAAACTGAATATGAGAAGCCATTCAGTAAATAGAATAAAATAGAATATAAAATAACAACATTTACATATACATGAATATAAATGAATGAATATAAATGAGAATATTCTTGAAATCTTGAGAACATAAGACAAAAAAAACAAAAAAACAATCCTATAGACAGTATACTGAATGAGAACAGAGATCTATAATGGTGCCACCTTGCGTTTCAGCAGTGTGCAGATACAATAGAGTCTAGTAGAATCCTAACAGCATTAAGTGTTGCATAAACATCTTCAACACTAGCAGCAGAAACAAAAATGTGGAACAGACCAAAGAAAATTAAGCTTTTCAAGCTTTTCATTTGCATTGGCCATTGATTTATTTCACAACACCATTTACTCAGTAGAGCAGAAGATCCATTTCCATTACTACCTCTAATGTTTACTCAGCTACAGTAAACATTTATTATTATTTATATACTCTAAAGTAAATTAATGAAAATACACTTTTTTTCCTTACAAAAAAATACACTTTTTTTCTTTCTTAAGCAGTTCCAGACAGGGAGAAAAATTCAAGCCAGGAGTATAATACACTCACTGACCAATTTATTAGGATGCCTTAGCAGATCTGCTCATTTATGCAAATATCTAAAGCTCAGTGCATAAAATCATGTAGGCACAGGTCATAAGGTTCAGTTAATATTAACATCAAATGTGAAATCAGAATGTGGGAAACAATTTGATCTAAGTGACTTTGACTGAGGTATGGCTGTTGGTGCCAGTCGGGTTGGAGCATTTCAGAAACAGTTAAAGAAAAAAGGGCAAGAGAAAAATGGCCAGGCTAGTTCAAGCTGACAGGAATGCTCCAGTGACTCAGATGACCACATTTTGCATCTACGAATGCACAGTGTTACCTGATTTTAAAATTATTTCCTAAAATGAGTTCCTAATAATTTCTAAGCATGAGTTACTTTACATTTAACAATAATTAAACAGATGCTGTGAAAATGATCTCCTCAATCTCCCAATGGCCAATCCAGGCCCGATGCTGTGATTCATATATTAATCTGAAAGCATATTATTCATGGTCTACTGTGTAATATCCATGGTCTAGTTACATTGTAAGTTTGGAGAAATTCATGAGAGTTTTAAATTTCACCATATCAGCTGTAAGCTAGGAACGAGAGTCTTTAATATAGTCAATATAAACTAATATACATGTTTTGAGTATCTCTCAATAATACACATCAATAGGACTAATTATGTTGTAGTTCATGTGGTTAACAAGTTGTAACGCTGTGCTTTGAATTAATGCCTCAGCAGTTTAAAGTGCTACTGATTAGAAGGTTGTAATTTCGAATCCCAGGACCTTTATTCCTTTATTATTATGCTACACTTGTACGTTGTTAGCTATCTATGTTATAACTGGAAGAATGGTGAAGTAAATCACTTGCTAGAGGGACAGCTAAGCAAGCTATGTTTATATATCTACATATTGATATTTTCATTGAAAAGGATAGTAATTTTTTTTTTCCCTTTAGACTGAAAACCAAGCATTTTGGTTGTATTGAGCCTGATCTGAAACAGGTTCTTAAATCTGAAATAGTCAGAAAATCAAAAGTAAGACATGAGTGCCCCCTAAAGGTGAAGTACAGCAACTCATTTATATACTGTATTACTCAAAAACCATATAACAAGATTCCTGTCTTTAATCTGGATTGTAGCCAAAGCATCATCAACGTAAACCATGCCTTCGTTGCCATGCTTTCAGATATCTTTTGTGATTTATCTGTTCATCTGACTACTATAATGTGGAAGACTTCAAAGATGACAGATCAGACAGCTGAAGGCCAAGGAAAATGCATTTTATTTGCAAATCTACAAAGATCTTATACAAGTATCTGTTGTGTTTTGCCACAAACCACAATCCTGACAACAAAATCTATATCAACTTTAAATATTTTAAGTGACAGGGTGGCACTAGTAAACCAGTCATTCTTGTTTATGTTTTTTTTTTTATAAGTGGGCATCAGGAAAAGGTCCAGAGTGCCTGGAGTGATGATTACTCAGTTTGTAGAAGAAATTCCAGAAGGAAAAGCTCATCCAGACTTTACCCACAAACCCATCGCGTTGACCATTCAAGAAGGTATATTTCTTTAAATCTTTATTTATCATTGCTTACTGAGTAATTACCCTGTATTCATTAGTAGCTAATAGTAGTGATGTATGTAGTACTACTATATATTAATAATTATCATTTGTTCCTGCTTTGCCCCAGTATAGTTACCTATGAATTACTAAACTATATTGTAAACTGCTAACATTTTAGGAAAGCCACACTCTATTAAAACAGTATGTCCATGTTTCTAGTCAAACTATTTTCAAGGCCATTGTTATAGGGGATCCAGAACCTACTGTCTCATGGGCCAGGAATAATGGAGACATATCTGACCAACAGATATATCAGACTAAGTTTGATCTCATTACTCGAGAACACACAATTGAGGTAAGTACATTGAACTATTAATAGCTTGCTTTTCCTGCAAATGACAATGCTGAAAATAATCTTTGCTGTTTTTTTTTGTGTGTGTGTGTGTGTGTGTGTGTGTGTGTGTGTGTGTGTGTGTGTGTGTGTGTGTGTGTGTGTGTGTGTGTGTGTGTGTGTGTGTGTGTGTGTGTGTGTGTGTGTGTGTGTGTGTGTGTGTTCTAGATGCCCGGTGTTTCTCCAGAACAGGCTGACACCTACATGTGTTTTGCAATGAATGAGTTTGGCAGAGCTTCTGTCACTGTTGTTTTATATGTCATAGAAGGTGTGAAATCTGATGATATCCTGTGTTTGCATTCAAAAATAAATAAAATATTGAAATTAAATAATGAAATGAAATGATTCCAAATATTTATGCATTTCAGTGGGATACAAGAAAGACAAAGCAAAGAAAGATGCAAGTGAGTGATGATAATAATAATAATAATAATAATAATAATAATAATAATAATAATAATAATAATAATAATAATTTCTAAACAGAATTGGAACCGAATGAACTCAAAACTGCACTGAAAAGAAAAAGGTCTCTTTTGCATTTTACACTGTAATTCTAGTCATATATCTACTTATTTTTTGTTCCAGTTTCTAAAGTTGTTTTTTGCAATGTCTACAGTAATGTGCATGCAAAAACTGTACCAAAAAAAGAAGCCGAACTTGACCCCAAGTTCTGGGAGATTTTGCTTAGCGCTGATAAGAAAGATTATGAGCGCATTTGTTCTGAATATGGATGCTGAAGAAACTAACCTAAATAAAAAGAGAAAGAGAAGAGCAACAAGCGGGGGTATTTTAGAGACTTTCCATGTATTGAGTTCAGTTCGGCTTGAAAATTGTACTGTATTCTAATAATGGATCATTTCTTTACTATCTCCAGTTTGTCAAAAGCATTTCCAACCTGAAGCACATTGAAATAAAACCCAGTAGCACAGCATTGTTTGAAGTTGATTTGGACCTTGTAGAACCAAGTAGTAGGATATTCATCTACAAGGTAAGGTGACTGAGAAGTACTACTCGTCTTGATTAATACAATCAGCATAAATTCAAAGTGGCATAAACTCTGGCACTTTTTTATTTCTTGAAATGGTAGGATGGAGAAATGATTGAGTACTCCAAAGACATGAAGATGAAACACAGCCTAAAACAAGTGGGCAATAAGTTTGTGTTTACTATAAGGGACCTTATTCATGATGATGCTGGCCTTTATCAGTTAGATGTTGAAAACGTGACCATGTTCTCTACTGAATTTAAGAGTAAGTGAGCAGTATATGTAAGCTCTATGTGATGTTCATAGATAATTATCCTTCTAATATATTTCTCCTTAGTTCCAACGGTGGAATTCCTGGTAAAGATTCAGGAGGTTAAAGCTATGGACAGAGAAGATGCAGTGTTTGAGTGTGTTCTATCTAATCCCTTCTCAAAAATCCTGTGGGTGGGGAAGAATGTCCTTCTGGAACAGGGAGAAAAATATGACATAACAGTTTCTGAAGACAAGCTGATTCACCGACTGGTGGTAAAAGACTGTATGCTGGTGGGTAAGGGTATATATGCTGCTGTGGCAGGTATCAGGTCCTGTAATGCCTGGCTGATAGTGGAAGGTAAGCTCATTTTCCCTTGGGTAGATGACAGATGAAGAACATAATCTGTATAATATGAATAATAATATATTTTCCATGTTACTTGCCATTTGTGTTTCATGATAAAGCTGATAGTGATCCAAACCTACATGGCAAAAAGAAAGTGCGAAAAACAACACAGGCCAGAGGATCAGGCCTTGATCTGGCAAAAATTGCATCACAGCAGCAAAACAAACTGCAGAAAGAGATAGAGGAGATGATATCAGACATCAAAACAACTATGCCAGAGAAAGATTCAGCAGCTTCTGGAGACAGCAACACTCTTATATCTGCATCAGGGTCTGGCACTGGATCTGTGTCTGAGGGGGGTTCTGCTTTTGAATGTAGTTCTGGCTTAGGATCTAGTGCTAGCCAGGTTATAGGAAGGACAGGTAAGGATGAACATTTTTAGTCACAGAACTAAGAAACTGACCACAATTTCTGGGAGATTTTTCTTAGTGCGTAAAGGAATGTTATGAGCCATTTGTACTGTATAGATAGATAGATTTGTCAAGTACATGTTCTTTAGCCACATGGTGGCACTCTAGACTAGGGATGTAAGAGAATTCATAAATATTATTTGGAATTTTTTTTTAGAAAGAAAATGCTATTGATCTACTTTACATTTATCTTGTTGAAAATAGAGTTGTCCATTGAGAGATATTGAGACTTGAAAGCAACAAACAGTGCAAACAGAACTTTTTAATATCATGGATATGTAAGCGAGCAAGTGATCACATAGCCTTTACAGTGTGGATAACAAAACATGCTCAGGACAGATAGTTCTTAGTTTATGATCATTTCTTTAGCTTTTTTTTTTGCATTAGCTCACAGCAAATTATTTTTACAAAAGAAAGTGTTAATCAAATTACTATCAGTTCAAGTTATTTATTTGGTTTGGTTTCTGAGAAATTCCAAACTCTGTTAGTATGACAGTATATCTCAATAGAAATTATATGGTTTGTGGCTGATTGTGGGTCAGGAGCGCGGCGGAGGAAACAAGATCAGACTTAGTGAAATTTGGAGACAATGCAAACCTTACTTCTGCAACCAGGAATGCAAAATCTCTAGCCTCCAGTAAAGAAAGCTGTCAAAATGGTCAGTATTCTACAAGCAACATAATTAACCACCATTAATTATTCAAATGTAATACGACTGACAAAATATAGTATTATTAAGATCATTTTTGACTGACTTAAAACTAATATTCAGCTGCCTATTGTTTTCATTGACCAATTTTTGCACATAATCTTTGAAAAAGGTAAGAGCTTCCAATTGTATGAAAATAACAAAACCTTATTAATTATAGTCACAATCTAATCTTTACTGTGTTATGCTGTGTTGTAGTGCAGAATCAAAGTGCAAAATCCAACACATGAAAAATGTAAAAAAAAATAATTGCTTGTATCTTGGCAAAAACCTATAAGAAAATGTATTTGTAAAAACAGTTGTGCAGGAAATAATGCAGTTATTTGAGTGCATAACAGATTCAAATTGATGACCTAAAACAGAATTATGCTTGTGGCCAGTTGCTAAATAGCCAACACCTCCACCTGTGCTTCTGTTTTATTATCAAGATTGCCTGACAAGCCAGCTGCCAGAAAATGCAGCCCATGGCAAGCCACCAACATCTGTCACTAGACACAGTGATACTAGAATGAATGGAAGTGGTTCCAATGATGCAGAAAAGGTAAGACACACACACACACACACACACACACACACACACACACACACACACACACACACACACACACACACACACACACACACACACACACACACACACACAACATTTTCATTTTCATATATATAATGAAAATGTTGTGTGTGCAGATAACTCCAGAGTTATCTGCATCTATTATATATTCCTTGAAGGGTGCCAATAATTCTGGAGCTTTCTTTAAACATTTTATTTTGCACTGCATTTTCAATTTTTTTTTCTCAGTCTTCTAAAATATACTTGTTTTTCAGATTAGCATCTTGAAGCGGCTAGTTGTAAAAATGCAAGTACTTCTACTCTGACTAACCAAAGTGACAAGGACACCAACTCAGATGAAAAGAGGTTTGCAGCAAATATCTCTAACAGCCAAGCTACAGTACAATTACAGCTGGAGGTATCAAGACTATTTATTATGTTATTTTTCTAACTGAAGAAAATCTTTATTAATAATCTCTAATAATCTTTATAAATGCTGTCCAAGCCTTGTGCCCTGCTAGGCTCCTGTTTCCCTGTGATGATAAGTGGTACAGGAAAATAACAAAGATTCTATAAATGTTTCAGATGTTCCTCAATTTGACAGTGATGAATTGCACAAGTTCTCCAAACCTGTTGTGGTTAAAGCAGGCCAAAATGCAACCTTTAAGATGAAGTTCCCACCACAAGATTCTTTGGAAATCAAATGGTTTAAGGACGGTTCTAAGCTGATGGATGGTGGTGGACTGAAAGTGGTAAAGGAACCAAACAACAGCCGACTTCAAATTAAAGACTGTCTGCAGTCAGATGCTGGAGAAATTAAGATCCAGCTTAAAAACCTTTCTGGAACTGCTGAGGCCATATCCAGACTGATCGTACAAATATAATATAATAGTATTTTCATTTTGATTGTCTTTCTCGTTATTTTGAATACTTAAGAATTGTGGTAATATTTATTCATTCACCAGACAGGCCCAGTGCACCAAAAGGCCCAGCTGAGCTATTGGAATGCACATCATCTGTAATTGAACTCAAGTGGAACCCACCAAGTAATGATGGTGGCTCACCAGTGAAGAATTACATAATTGAGAGGCAGCATACAGGCCAAATTGTATGGAAGAAATTAGGGGATGTCTCTGCAGATTGGCTTAAATTTAGAGACAGAAATGTGTGCCATGGAAAAAGATATGTCTACCGCATTTATGCAGAGAACAGTGAGGGCATTGGGGACCCACCGGAGACAGACACCATCATGGCTGGTGCATTAGGGAAGAGATTGAAGGATCAACATACATGTTTATGAGAGAGTTTATGGTCATATAGCACTGTGGACAAACCAGGTATGGATTGTAGAAAACAAGCTAATCGAATACATTAAACAAAAAATACCTGCTATTGTGTTGCAGTATTCCCTGACTGCCCAGCCCCTCCAAAAATTGTCAGTGATTTCAAGAATTGCATTAATCTAGAGTGGGCTCCTCCAGAGAAGGATAGAGGAACCAAAATTCTGGGCTACCAGCTAGAAAAATGGAAGAAAGACACAAGCCAGTGGGTCACATTGAATTCCATTAATGAACCCATTAAAAGTGTTGAATTGTTGAAGCACATCTGATCTCTTCTGGAAGCTGATTCCAGCTATAGGTGGCATAATAACTAAATGCTGACGCACGTTGTTTTGAGTGAACCCTTGGTATCTCAGACTGACCTGATCCTAATGATCTGAGTAGTCTGCTTGGTTTATATTCAATTAGCATATCTGTAATGTATTTTGGTCCTAAGCCATGAAGTGATTTATAAACGAATAACAATACTTTAAAATCTATTCTAAATGTAACTGGAAGCCAGTGTAAGAACCTGAGGACTGGAGTGATGTGCTCAGATTTTTTGGTTCTGGTCAGAATTCTGGCAGCAGCGTTCTGTATGAGCTGCAGCTGTCTAATGGTCTTTTTGGGGATCCCAGTAAGGAGTCCATTGCAATAATCCACCCTGCTGGTGATGAAAGCATGAACAAGTTTCTCTAAGTCCTGTCTTGAGACAAAACATCTAATTCTGGCTATATTTCTGAGACGGTAGTAAGCTGATTTGTTTATCGCTTTCACATGACTACTGAAATTAAGGTCAGACTCTAAAATTACACCAAGATTTCTGACTTTATTTTGTGTCTTTAGACCCCTAGAGTCAAGGTGTGTGTTAACCTTGAGAGTTTCATATGTATTTCTGAATACAATTTTGTCTTTGTTTAACTGGAGGAAGTTTCGACGCATCCAACTGTTAATTTCATCAATGCACTTACATAGAGAGTCAATGGGGCTGTAGTCATTAAGGGACAGGGCTAAGTATATCTGGGTGTAATCTGCATAGCTGTGGTAAGCAATTTGGTTCTTTTTCATTATTTGACCAATTGGGAGCATATACAAATTAAAGAGAACTCCACATGTCATGGATGTCCACTCAGATTTATGGTTACCTATGTTCACATAGTAACCTCTCCATTTTAGGTATGATTTAAACCATTTGAGTACAATCCTAGAAAGCCCTACCCGGTTTTCCAGTCTATGTAAGAGTATGGTTTGATCTACCGTGTCAAAGGCAGCACTAAGATCTAGTAGTACCAACACTGATATTTAACTGAATCAGAGTTTAAGCGAATATCATTTATTATCTTTATGAGCACTGTCTCTGTGCTATGATGCTGGCGGAAACCAGATTGAAAATTGTCCAGATAGCCATTTGAGTTTAAGAATTTGTTCAGCTGATTGAAAACAACCTTTTCAATGATCTTGCCTATAAAAGGAAATTTTGAGATTGGTCTATAGTTGCTAAGTATGGTTTTGACTAGGTTACTCTTTTTTAGGAGAGGCTTAACAACTCCCGTTTTTAGGGACTCTGGAAAAGTGCCTGTGAGCAGAGAGGTATTTACTATTTTTAATAGGACAGTTTGTAGGGAGGTCTGACTGACCACATTACAATATGAGGCCATATTGATTGCCATTCTGATATGACTGATTCCTCAGAGAAAAAGCTTGCAAACTCATTGCATTTGATGTCAGAGTGCATTTCACTATAGGAACTTGATTTGAGGGGGTTGTTAGTGACTCTACAGTAGCAAAAAGAGTGCGAGTGTTGTTTATGTTGGTGTTTATAATGTTTGAGAAGAAGATCTGTCTAGCTGTGACTAGTTCTACATTGAAAGCACGAAGACTGTCCTTCTAGATGCTATAATGTACTTCAAGTTTTGTTTTCCGCCACATATGTTCAGCTTTTCTGCATGTTCTTTTCATAAAACAAGAAGAGTTGTAATGATGTAATGATGCCAGTCTTGAATCAAATCAGTTCATGTATGTGTGCATTCTCTACGAACAGTGTGTCCCATGAATGCAGTCATTAATAAACAAATATTCACAAGCAAAGACCAAATCAATAAATGTTATTTTTATTTAGTATTGATATTGCATTAATATTGTGTTTGTCTGGTAGCTCTGGTAATAAGAATAGTGACATTTCACTGCTTTTGGTTGCTTTTGGTTGCCGCCATTATAGATAAACACCTCCAGCTCTGACTGCCAGTGTACGCTGCGCGTGCCTGTGCTTCTCCGTAGAGCGTGCGTATTTGCATAATACAAACTAGGAGCAGTGATTCAACAAACCTCCCTTATTGCAGTCACACACATTTCTTCTCTGATTTAATTTTGTAGTAACAAGTACAGAAGATGCTTATTGGAAAAATAACAGAGTAAAAGTATACATTTTATCTGGGAAATGGTACCAATACACCGATAAAGATACACCGATACCGATACCAATACACCGATACCGATACACCGATACCGATACCAATACACCGATACCGATACACCGATACCGATACCAATACACCGATACCGATACACCGATACCGATACACCGATACCGACACCGATACCGGTACACCAACACCGATACACAGATACACCGATACTGACACCAATACGATACACCAATACCGATACACTGATACAGACACTGACACTGACACCGATACACTGATACTGACACTGACACTGACACTGATACCGACACCGATACACCTATACCGATACACCGATACTGACACTGACACCGATACACTGATACCGATACCGATATACCGATACCGATACACCGATACTGACACCGATACACTGATACTGACACTGACACCGACACAGATATACCGATACCGATACACCGATACTGACACTGACACCGATACCGATACACCGATACTGACACTGACACTGATACACTGATACTGACACTGACACCGACACCGATACCGACAACGATATCGATACACCGATACTGATACACCGATACTGACACTGACACAGATACCGATACACTGACACTGACACTTACTGATACTGACAATAATACAGATATTGATATTGACAATGATACTGACACTGATACTGACACTGATACTGACTGATACTGACAATGATACTGATATTGATATTGACAATGATACTGACACTGATACTGACACTGATACTGACACTGATACTGACAATGATACTGATATTGATATTGACAATGATACTGACACTGATACTGACACTGATACTGACACTGATACTGACACTGATACTGATATTGATATTGCCAATGATACTGACACTGATACTGACACTGATACTGACACTGATACTGACTGATACTGACAATGATACTGATATTGATAATGACACTGATACTGACACTGATACTGACACTGATACTGACACTGATACTGACACTGATACTGACAATGATACTGACAATGATACTGATATTGATATTGACAATGATACCAACACTGATACTGACACTGATACTGACTGATACTGACAATGATACTAATAGTGATATTGACAATGATACTGACACTGATACTAAAACTGACACTGATAGTGTGATGTGGTAGCTTAGTGGTTAAGTTATTGACCTACCTATTGGAAGGTTGTGAGTTTGATCCTAGGACCACCAAGCTACCACCGCTGGGACCTGGAGCAAGGCCATTAACCCTCAATTGCTCAGTTGTATAAAATAAGATAAAAACGTAAGTTGCTCTGGATGCGTAAAAAAAAGCCTTTTGCACTTCACCACGAATATAACCAAGTTGTTAGTAATATCAGTGTAGCTAAGCTTGAGCCATAGCTTCATGTTGTCAACATAGTTGTCTACAGAAACAGGTTATTGCTATGAGCCAGGCAAGACTTCATTAAGTTAAAAACTGCGATTTTTCTGACAGCTACAGTAAGTGTATCTCAGCCATCTATCATGAAGCTTATTACACCAATCTGTATCATTAAAGGTATATACAGTAGCAACTTTATCTTTGATGTTTTAATTTTGACAAATCACTTCTTATCACTTCAGACCACTAAGTCATTTCGTGCAATCACTGATCAATGAATCAATGAATCAATGAATTAAATATCAATTAAAAATTGAAATATTCTGTGAAGAAAGTATCTGAAGGATCAGAGTATGAGTTTAGAGTGTCAGCAATTAATGAATCAGGAGCTGTAGAACCCAGTCACCCCTCTCAGATGGTCTGGGCTAAAAATCCTAACAGTAAGTGGTGGGCACATTAGGCAATCTTTTTTTGGAATATATTATACAGACTTTTATACTGATTACTGATTTTCAGTGAAACCTCATTTCAAGGACCCTGTAGATTTCATGCTTGTCAGGGCAGGAAACACTGTCAGAATTGTAGTAAATTATGATGTACGTAATTTATAGATTACCTCTGATAATTTATCATTTTTAGATATTTCTGCGTATGATTGATTTTTTACAAAATACTTTTTTCGAAAGGCATCCCCACAGCCAGAAATAAGCTGGTCAAAAAATAATGAACCTGTGTCTGCATCTTTCAAAATTGTCAACACTGAAGGCATGTCAGCACTTATCATACCCAACTCAAAGCGCTCAGACACGGGCATGTACACCATCATGGCTAAAAACTCTAATGGGAAGACTCACTTTGACATAGATGTCAGAGTAACAGGTAACATTAACCTTACCGTCTCTCATTAGCCTTATGCTTATAGTTCTCACACAAATCATATTATGCCTGCACTTTATCCAACTGCAATGGTCCGATTTTTCTAATAGTCCATACAGCTGTCATGTCATTATTATTGATTTTGCATGGTGAATAGAATATTAAGATCACATAAATTTGATCTGGAATTTCATAATCCAGTGAATATCATGCAGCTAATGTAATCTAATGCTATACATTATTCTAATCATTATACTTGAAGGTCAAATGGTTCCCTGCTGATCTTTCTGATATCAAAGCACTCTTTTTGTTGCCAGATGAACCCAAGAAATCAGGCCCAGTGACACTGGAGCAATGGGTCCATGGTAAAGTGATCATCACATGGGCTCCATCACCAGACCAGGAACTGGATAATGGGCTGCACTACATTAAAGCAGAACATGACACCAACAGTTGTACATGGCACACAATAGCTAAGCGCCTCTTCTGCACAACCTACACTACCGATACCCAGTCTGGACATGAGTATCATTTCAGAATCTATGCTAAAAATGATATGAGACTGTCAGAGCCTTCAGAATTACCCATATGGGGAGTTTACAGCATGAAAAGTAAGAAGATCCTATTTGAAGAATGTGTGTGCACATGAGAACTATTTATTCTTATTAGAAGTATTATTAACTGAATATTACTACTCAATTTTTATTGCTCAAGCTGTCAGAGATTCAGCAATATGTAAATGTGTCATAACAAAAAACATTTAATAACCAGTCTTCCTATCTGGAATATATTATAACTAATTTATCGATCAGAGTTGGGTAAAACATTTTTGTAAACCAAACCAAACTAAAAATTTGCTTCAGGTTTATAAACATTATAGAAACAAAGATTTTCTATGCTGATACATTGATCACCTGTAGATGCAAAGAAAGTTCTAAGCACAGCTTATTTGCATAATGTGACACCCACAACACTGCATAAAAAGTAGTTGAACAGAGAGCTTGAAACATAAAATGACTTCTAATGTGACAGAATTTGAATCTATGTTGATTCACTTCTTGGTCAAGAAAAACTAATCAGCAGCACACTAAAAGCAACTTAAAAAGTTTCTTTCAAAAGACAATATAGTGACATGGTTAATTGGGTTTTTAATTAGTTGAGGTGACAAGAAAATAATGCATGATAAAAATAGAGGTGAACAAAGATTTGCACTTTACTCAAGTGATCACAGAAATTATTAATTCCAAAGATGAAAAAAAAAATTCTTATTCACTGGCACACTTAGTGGTAGTCCCTGACCTGGTGAACTCTTCCAAAACACTTATAAAACTCATTATCGATAAAGGCATCTTCTAAATCATGTAAATGTAAATAAATAAGTAATTTACACTTATCAGTATAGACAGAATATCTGGTGCAGTAATGAACATGAACAACATGAGTTACAATTCAAACATGAGTTGGATACAAATGTTTATTGAATACAAAATATGGGATTTTCAAGAAAACCATATTTTGGTGTAAATGCTCCTACAAATGATTTACAAATAAATAAATAGATAATGAAAGATTTGGTAAATGCAGGACCTTTGGGGTCTGTGTCAATACTGGTATTAAAAACACTTGCATGTACTTTCACAGTTATTCACAATTATTTCACAGCTATTTAATACTTGATTGTTTAGCTTCACTATCAAGAACTCTACCCCTCCATTTTGGTTCCTCTGAAAGTCCACACTCTACCAAAAGGCTACGAGTGCTACATGACTTGTGCTGTCCGAGGCTGCCCCACACCCCCTGTTTCTTGGTACCTGAATGGCATCTGCATCAATTCTAATAAACACCACTACATCACCAATGCTCATGGTGTGTGCTCCATGTACATCCTCAGAGTGGAGCTCAAAGATGCTGGTGAATATATAGTGGTCGCCGTCAACTCGTTTGGAAAAGCAGAGGGCTCTGCCACCATTAAGGTTAAAGGTATTATTATTATTATTATTATTATTATTATTATTATTATTATTATTATTATTATTATTATTATTATTATTATTGTACAGTGATTCAGTAGAAGCACTGTTATGTTTTTTTTCTGTTTTCTGTCTTAAGTATAATTCAATCAAATAATATATTTCAAGATTTTTTTTATTTATTTCAAGACTTCTTTATAGAAATAAATGCTAAAATAGAACAGAATCTTAAAATAAAATATCTAGAAATATGGATAACAATCTTTTTTTTGTATTGTATTAGAAAAAATTAATTCAAGATATTTTTTCAGTGTAATGCAAGTAGCTACACAGGAGCTAGGTTTTCTGAATCTTCATCATAATTAAAGAATGCTGAAATATTGTGCTTATTGTAGTCAAAATTGTTTCAATATTATGGTGGTAGTTGCATAAAGTTGTTTAATCGTCCTAAATGTAAGGCAAGCAATGGCTCCATTAACATCATTAAAAGCTTTCAAGTCACATGAAGCAAAAACCTTCTACTCTTATGAGTTCATATCAGTAATATCTGACATTCAAAACTTTTTTAATACTAATTATTTAGTCATATTTCCCTAAATGCACAGCCACAACTGCAAGATTGACAGACTTGAATTTCAGTGCCACATTTGACAGATGCGGTTTACTACTAGGATATGAGGAGGCTGGTATTTCATGACACACCCAGACGTGTCCATGGGGTGCTAGGTGAAATATGGCTGTCAGATGAAGTTTCACATTACATGTTTACACACACAGTGTTGCTTGGAGTTCAGCACTTGTATGTAGCTTTGTAGTGATTTATTATGAAATAAATGGGCTATGAGGGCCCTTATATATATATATATATATATATATATATATATATATATATATATATATATATATATATATATATATATATATATATATACATTAGCTGTATAAAGAACAAATAAAGATTATCTTAAACAATACACACTGAGTTCTAGATTCTAATATATACCACTAAAACCTTTGCTCAATTTTAAGTTACCATGGATAACTTACATACTTAACAGAAGTTAATATCGGATATGATATACTTGATATATATATATGATATAAATCTAAAACTATGGTCAACGATGACCATGATGCTTATATTGAAGATCTCTCCTTCTTGAATTCAAATTCAAATTTATGTCTCAAAGCAGCTTTACAGAACATGAACACAAAACAAAATGTTAATATAAAGATTAATATAATACAGAAATTCAAGATTAATATTATATATATATATAAATAATGTGTTTGTATTTATCTCCAATGAGCAAGTCTGAGGTGACTGAGGTGACTGGGAAAGGGAAAACTCTTAAAAGTAAAGGTAAAGTAAGAAACCTTGAGAGAGGAGCCACTCTCAGAGGAACCCATCCTCATTTGGGTGACACTGGAGGTTGTGGTTAGAAATATACAGTACAGTCTGACAATTGTGTATTGATGAGGACGTTGTTGTTCTTAAGGACCACATGGAGTTGGCATCTCCTCATATTATGTCCAAATATTTTATGAAGCAATATAGCAGTACAGCCTGACAATATGTATACAAATGTTGAAAAATAATGATTTATATTTTCAATATTTGGTGAGTCCAGACGAGGATATGTTACCTTTTGACATTTGGTGTCTTCCCTTGGGACTTTGTCTTTGCCACTGTATGTAAACAAACATAAAATGTAGAATATACTCATAATTGTTTTAAATTTTTTAGTCCACCCCAAAGCATGAAAAAGACCCAGACAGTTATTCCTCATCCATCACATTTTACAGTTACCATCACAAACTGAAGCAGGTAGCATTTCTCAGGCATCCAATAAACCCAGACATCATTTGGGTGGGCATCTGTTAAATTTAAGAAAATGTACTCGGATAAGTCACTCCTACTCGGGTCATTAAGTTAAGTGGAGGTTAAATTTACACCACTCATTTAGCTAACAATTGGTTATGTATATGGTATCTTTAGGTCCTTTCCTGATATATAAATGTGTTATACATTTTGGATTTCAAAAGTCCTTAATTAGCTTTACACAGTGTTTGTCTTTGTCATTTAAAAGAGATTTTTCAAGCCTCTAAACAACAATCAAGTAGAAAACACAAGGTTTGGAGGTGCGTTCTTCTATTCAAGAACAAAATAGCTTAATGAAGAATTAAGGATTAATGAAGGGTCATGTCAACCATGCTTTTTCACTGTGTTCTTCATTTCTGACTGCATGCAAATATCCATCTAAGAGTAAACATGTCACATTATAGTACTTTGGGTGCTATCGTATAACTGTTGCAATGCAGTTCTAACATTACACTGAAAATCCAAAGAGAGAAAGCCTAGAATGGCATAAGGAGTTTTTAACCAGAAAAAAGGACAAGCATAATGCAATATAGCAGGAGGCAAAGTATAAATAGCCTTTAATGGCAGTATTTTTATAGTGAATGACCATAGCATACCCCAGGCCACCCACATTACAGCTTCTCTTCAAATTATTTACAAGGAGCCAGAAAGCAGACATTCAACAATAACATCTGGGTAGGGTTACCCAGACGATGTGCCCAGACTCTGCAGGCCTGTATCAAGTGGTGGATAGTAAAGATGCAAACATGATTTAAAATGTGCAATCATGGGCCACTTTTAAAGGAACTTACATGTGCACCTGTTAAGTCATGCAACAAAGCCAATCATGTGGTATCAGCAGTGTATGAAAATCCAAAGAGCACAGCAGTTCTGATATATTAAATCCAGCCTGTACCAACAATGACACCGCTGTCAAAGTCAGTGAGATCACATTTTCCACATACTAATGTTTCATGTGAATAATAAATGAAGCTCTTCAACGGTACCTCCATGAATTTATGCACTGCATCACTGCCACTGAATGAATCAGCTGGCACCTCTATAACAAGTGCATGGGCAGGTTTTTTTGGGGGGGGAGAGGCTAGAATTTTAAACAGCTCACATGTGACATGCCCTGTGTTATTATATTGCTGTTGTTGTTGTTATTTCAATTGCAGGTAAAGGATTCATGAAAGTTTGAGCATTGGATGGGTTCCCTTTTGAGTCCGGTTCCTTTCAAGATTTCTTCCTTTTCCATCTAAGGCAATTTTTCCTTGCCATAGTCACCTTAGTCACCTCAGGCTTGCTCATTCGGGAAAAATACAAAGAGATTTAAATATATTTAATATTAATCTTGAACTTTTGTATAATATTTAATCTTTATTATAATAAACTTTGCATACTATATTTCTTATGTTCTGTAAAGCTGTCTAAGTGAAAGCTGTGGGTGCTTCAAAGACACACTCACTTCCAAAGTCCTTGAACAGGTGTATGTATGCAGAGACACCTGGTGCTCACATCTTATTAGTTTCTTGTATATATTCTAAAAAGTATATTATATTCTAGCAGCTCCCACTCTTTGGCAAAGACTTTCCATCAGATTCTTGAGCATGGCTGTTGGGATTTGTGCCTGAACAGCTAAAAGAGTGTTAGTGAGGTCAGGTGCTGATGTCAGGGGAGAAAAAGCCTGGCATGTAGTCAGTGTTCCAGTTCATCCCAAAGTTGTTCAGTGGGGTTAAGGACAGTGCTCTTGGCAATCCATGAAATTGGCTATACATGTTTTTATGGAATCCACTTTGTACACATGAGTAATGTCATACTGAAACATGACATTCTTAAATACGGTTAAGAATTAAAGTTAAAAGATACAAGTGTAGGCAGAGACACATCGATGTGCACATACCTTTCTCCATGTTTATGTGTGGCATCCTTACCTAATTATAGTGATATGAAAATGCTCCTGTTCTACAATGAGGAGACAAGTTCAAAATGATCTCAATTGTTTGACTTCGGGGCCTTTTATTTGTTTGACTTCTGGGGTCTGGATAACACCAATCTGATATTTAAATCATGTTTATGCTATAAATTACATACTCATACCATACCATACTATTCTATACTATAGTTATACTGTATATATATAAAAAAAAAAAACATACAACAATTTACAAATGTTGCATTTTACTAGAATAGTTTTATATATGTTTATATTTAGGGGGGCACGGTGGCTTAGTGGTTAGCATGTTCGCCTCACACCTCCAGGGTTGGGGGTTCGATTCCCGCCTCCGCCTTGTGTGTGTGGAGTTTGCATGTTCTCCCTGTGCCTCGGGGGTTTCCTCCGGGTACTCCGGTTTCTTTCCCCAGTCCAAAGACATGCATGGTAGGTTGATTGGCATCTTTGGAAAAATTGTCCGTAGTGTGTGATTGCCTGAATGAATGAGAGTGTGCGTGTCCCCTGCGATGGGTTGGCACTCCATCCAGGGTGTATCCTGTGTTGATGCCTGATGACACCTGAGATAGGCACAGGCTCCCCGTGACCCGAGAAGTTCGGACAAGTGGTAGAAAATGAATGAATGTTTATATTCTTTATACTGAAGGTGTCTGCTTGATATTTTATTCTACTGCCCATTATTTCTCATTATACTTATATACAAAGGATGCAGAGGTTTTAAGGGAAAGCTGTCAGGGAAAAACAGCTCATACCTATTGTTGTACAAAGATTTGCTATAATATCAATATTAGACATTTCTGTCCATACAGTCATTCTTTTTAAGTGTTTTATATCCCGGATGTCCCTGGCTGTGAGTAGAAAAGGTGTTGTTTTAGATGTCCTTTAGTTGTATAATAAACAGGAACTATAATCGATCATATTACATGACGTTACTATGCTGTAAATGGTACATCTTATCCAGTGCAGTTGGAATCACAACAGTCAGAAACTGGATACAGCATGTGAATACATGACACAGAGATGAGGTTATAGACCCCCTAATACTGCATTGAAGACCTGTGAAGATTTTCTTTTGAGATTAGTCTGAGCTTCAGTTACTCTTGAGTGGATGGTAAACTCCTACACTACCACACTTGTGTGTGGTTGCTCAGAATTCTGCAATTTCTATTCTATAATAATAATAATAATAATAATAATAATAATAATAATAATAATAATAATAATAATAATAATAATAATAATAATAATAATAATAAAGACATATTAAATAACACATCTGGAATTATGCAGTGAACAAGAACATTAACACATATCAAATACAAATCAACTCTATTTTATATTTTATATTGTAAATTCTCAGCTTCATGAAGGAGCTTCACCCTGGTGGATTTTCTGAATGTTCCCAAATAAGCTTTTTTCCTCTAACTTCTCCAGTATGAAGATAAAGCATGAGTACTTGAAAATACATTTAGATTTGAAGAAGTAAATTTATACACTGGCATTAGCTTCACTCTTTAAATATATATTGAATTGAGTATGTCCAAATTTTTATTCAGTAGTGTGTATAATTTCAACAGGACAGAATGTGACCATGTTGGAATAAGGCAAAAATCTTTCATTCTTTATCATAAAATATTAACAGACCATGTGCAGGACCGCCTTCTTAATGTAAGCCTCACCCAAATAAAAGCCGTTAACACCCGTGACAGCTGACTGACTTAGCTACCTATGGGGTTGCTCATTCAGTCTACCAATATTTACTGCTTTAAAAGGAGCATTTCGGTTAGGATAAAAAATCCAGGTGTGAAAGCTGTGCTTCAAGGATTATAAGGTAAGCCCTACCATTTGCAATCTACATGTAGGTGTCTATCATATATCGCAAATTACCTAGTCACGTTTTCTGAACAAAGGTTTCACATATTTACCTTCAAATAATCATATAATGGGCTATTATAGAGAAGTGAAAGAGAATACATCATGCATTTAAGAAGGAATCAGAACAGAAAACCGGAGTAACAACAGGAGTAACTTTATACCTGCAGCAAACAATAGAGTCAGGGTACTGATGTGTGTTTAAACAAAACTAAGTCTATTCCTAAATAAGTCGTTATAAGTCTTTTTTCTAGTCAGACTAGAGTGCAGATATCCAGTGGATGTAGAGATCATCCTTAACATCACATTATTTTTCGATGTTTCCTGTGTGTTAACTTCTGTTCATGCTGTTCTTTCAAGAACTGAAATGCATGTTGTTGAGGTGCAGTTCTCATGAATGAAACCACTACATGTTCATTGGTTAAATAAGGACCTCTGTTCCCTGCCATCCTCACACAAGCCTCTTTGGTACTGAAAATACCACTAGATTTGTAATTGTTAGAATCCAACATAATGTATAAATGCAAATATTATCTCATTAAGCAAATTTTAGGATATTATTCGATGTCGACATATCTAAATTTGTTAATATGACAGGATATCAGTTATTATTAAGGTATATTTTGCATGATTTTGTTTGTGTTTATTCACTTACTAGAATAATTTTATATCTAATACAGTAAGGAATAAAAAAAAGGTGATGAGCAAGGGTCTCAATGTTCATTTATTTATTTATTTATTTATTTATTTATTTATTTATTTATTTATTTATTTATTTATTTAATGCTTCATTAGCAGAGCTGTTATGGCTGCCAGCATATCCCTCATAGTTTTATTAGGTATGTGACCTATCAAAAGCAGAGCCTAAATAGCTGCTGATGCATCGAGAAGGATCTCATAACTGTAGAATGCCAGTAAAAGCTACATCGTCAGCTTCATATTACTACACATGCAGTGTCAATAATATCAAAATCTTAATATATCTTTATTGGCTAATAATGGAGGTCACAGGCTTTTCTTAAAGTAGGTAGGTGCTGCTACACCTATCTCGACATTATTTTTCTTACTGAAGTTTTAAAAAACAATTAGAATTTTTTTTAACTCAAAAGAAATGTAAGTATTGAAAATTTAACAGTATGATGACAGCATGATTAACGGATGATTAATAAAATCATTTCAACATCAGATTCCTGCAGGAGAAAGATGGCCTGGTTTTATTATGTGAATAGGAGAGGATAGATTACCATGTCCATGTTGGTTAAATAAGGATCTCTGTTCTCTCCCATTCTCACACAAGCCTCTTTGGTACTGAAGATACTGCGGAATTTGTAATTGTCAGAATCCAACATTATGTAAAAATGCAAATATTATTTCATATTAGGAAACAAATGCATTTTAATGCTGATTGAAATAAATGTGTAAATATGACAGGATATGTTATTATTATTATGCCATATTTTGCTGATCGAATTACCTTTTTTTTTATTTCCAGATCCAAGCCACCTTTTTAAACTGTGTAATAAAAAGCACAAAAGCATTTTAGAAATGTCTGCAACGGGTAAGTATTTTTCTTTCTGTTTTGTTTTGCAGAACAAAAATAAACAGTATTTTATGTCTAATCAACACCAAGCCAATACACAGTATAACTGTACTTCTGCTATTCTGTTCTTCTGTACTTCTGCTATAATTTATATGAAATAAATAAACAGTAGTCTCTCATTAAAATATGATTTCATTGCTTACAGTAAAATTTGTTTTAATAATTATATAGAGAGAAATAATTGGCATATTAAAAACTTGAGATTAAATAAGCGGTTTTATTCCAAAGTTTTGAAAATATGTGAGTTAATCACGTTGCCTGAAGTGTATTCATTCATGTGAACCAATATACACTTTTAAATTGAGCAAATTTAAAATTTAAAAAGAATCTCTGAAATTACATGAACACGTTTGAATAAATAAAATCTGGCCTTAAATTCCCAGCAAAAGGTTGCCAACAAGGACCAGAATCTCAACACAATGTTTCAGCATCTTGTGGAATCCATGCCATGAAGGCTATTACCATGTATTACTGTAATGTTCCAAATAAAGTGCTCAGTGAGTGTATGGTGTGCATGTATGAGCCTTCTTTGGCTAATTCTGGATTGAATTAGTGGAAACCCTCAAGTAGCACCCGAACATCACAGATGGAACTCAGTAAGGATGGATTGACCTGTTACTCTGTGTCAAGCAAAGGCTATTTCAAATAGGCCCCTGCTTTATTAGCTCATGGAATAGATCCCTGAACTCAGGAGGTTGTTTAGGATCGATTTACAATACCAAAACACTGCCAAATACCAAAATGGTAGCACAGCCAAGGGTCAAAACACAATTGGATACAAAATCAGAAGATGACCCAAAGTGTCTGGTACACAGATAGAGGTCTAAACTGTTTTGACAAGCAATGTTTCATGTTTATTTTTGTTTATTAGTTCCAATTACACATCACATCAATTTTCCTAGAACAGATCAAACATTACTGGATGATTTAGTGTCAAATCTTTCCCACTGCAATCAAACCATCGTAGATTTTGTTTGGAATGGTACTGAGACGACCTCACAGAGATCCGCATCCAGCTGTAATGCTCTGTTGTCTCCTGCACTAACAAACCATTCAACGAGGAAAATGCACAAAGGTTCGATTCAAATGATCTTAACACTCTGTATGTGAAAGCAACCTTAAGTTCCTACCTCTTCTGGGCAACATGACCAGCTAGAATAACCAAAACCATAGAGGGTTGGAAAAAACTGGCAGAAAATTTGGCAACATTGAATAATATATTCAAACCCCACAGCTCAATGTGTGGGAAGGAAATACATTAGATAATAAGACCTAACAAAGAACACTGTACCAATTTCTTTAAAGCATACATTAGCAACATAAACCCTCTTATACTATATGGGGCCATATTGAAGACCCAGTCAGTGACGTCACGATATGCTAATTTGTTTGAAGTCATACCTACGTAATCACCATCACCAAAATTGTACTTTTTGTTGATGGTGATTACGTAGGTATGACTTTAAACAAATTAGCATATCGTGACGTCACTGACTGGGTCTTCAACACGTGCCTTCGGGCGCATCATTGCAAACCTTATTTTGATGCTGGACACAGTTTTTCTGGAACTTCGTGCCAAGTTAAAGGGGTGTCGAGCTGTTTTAATTAATTTTTTAGATGTATTATATTATTTTATTGCTTTTGTATTAGTTGTTTGAAGAGTAAAAAAAAAGGTCGGTCTTAACGCAAATTTACAACCGGCAAGTCGGTCGGACTTAAAGCAAACAAAAAAAAAAAAAAAAAAATTGAGTCGGTCCTAAATTGACAGGGTCGGTCGGGTTACGACAAACAAGAATATTTTTAAGGATGGCCTGGGTTATTGTTATTAAAAAAAAGAATAAAAGACAGATTTTCAAAGAAAATCACATGTAATAATATGTAATGTAATGAAAACACCTCAGTAGTACACATGACAATGCAAACTTCTTGGATGTCCATTTATGTAAATAGGTATTATCTTGCAATTTGAGTACCTGATGTAACTTGTTGTGTTATATCCCTATGCTAATCTGCTAAAATGGTGGTTTTGCGTTATTTTTTATTATTCTACAATTGACTACAAAATACAAGTTATTTACTAGCTATTAGATGCTAGCAATAAAAAGCAATAAAAATGACTCATATCCTGTAGATGTGATTTATCCACTGTAGCAATTTACTGCCCTCTTGTGGCTGACTGTTACAAATTACGTGTGTGTGTGTGTGTGTGTGTGTGTGTGTGTGTGTGTGTGTGTGTGTGTGTGTGTGTGTGTGTGTGTGTGTGTGTGTGTGTGTGTGTGTGTGTTTCAATTTGTAATTTTTAACAGTCAAAACGCAGATGACAAAATTCCACGACAAATTCCTATTAAATAATTACTTTTCTAAATAAATAAATAATGTTTCTTTTGTGATTTTAACAGTGGCAATCAGGAAAAGTTCAAGAATACCTGGTGTTATTATCACACAGTATGTAGAAGAAATACCACCTGGAAAAAGTACCCCAGACTTCACCAGAAAACCCATGGCTGTAAACATTATGGAAGGTATTCAAACAACTTAATATTTTACATTTTTTCACAACTTTGCTATGCAGATTAAAGATCTACCTATATACATGCAGTACTGTGCAACTGTTTTATGCAGGCATGAAGAAAATCTTTAAAGTAAGAATGCCTTCAAATATATATATATTTTATTTGTCTATTTTTATCTATTTACAATGTGCAAAGTGAACAAACAGAAGAAAAATCTGAATCAAATCAATGTTATGACAACCCTTTAGCTTTAAACAAGCATCAATTCTTACACTTGAACAATTGCACAAAGTCAGGGATTTTGTAGGATCGGTCAGGTGTATGATTAACCGATTATACCACAAAGTTTCTAATCATCAATTTCATATGTAGCTTGAAACTCTGTCATTAACTGAAACAGAATCAGCTGTGTAGGAGTTTAAAACTGGGTGAGGAACAGCCAAACTTTTACTAAGGTGAGGTTGTGGAAGACAGTTTCATGTCATAGGTCATACACCATGGCAAGACTGTGTACAAGACACAAGGTAGTTATATTGCATCAGTAAGGTATCATTCAAGTTATATTGAAGAAACACAGGAAGTGGGCAAGGACCATAAATGCAAGGAATGCCAAGGAAATTTAATGCAGCAGATGAAAGACAGATCATGTATACTTCCCTTTGACACTGGAAGGTGCCCAGCAATGCCATCAGCAAAGAACTGGCAGAAACCAGTGGGACCCATGTAAACCCATCTACTGTCTGGAAAAGTCTGGCCAGAAGTGGCCTTCATGGAAGAACTGTATCCAAAAAAACCATACCTCCGAAGTAAAAACAAGGATAAGGGGCTTAACTGGGTTGAGGAAAAATGGCCTCAGTGCTCTGGACTGATGAGACATAATTTTAAATATTTGGCTGTATCAGGAGGCAGGTTGTTTGCCAAACAGCTGGGGAGCGGTACAATAAAGAGTGTCTACAGGCAACAGTGAAGCATAGTGTATATTCCTTGCAAGTTTGGGGCAGTTCTTCAAATGGTGTTGGAGATTTGGTCAGAATTATTAGTGTCCTCAATGCTGAAAAATAAAGGGAGATATTTATTCATCATGCAGTACATCAGGAAGGCATCTAATTGCCCTGAGATTTATTCTGCATCCAGACAAAAACCCCAAGCATACAGCTATGTCATTAAGAACTACCTTTATTATAAAGAAGAACAGAGTCCTGGAACAGATGGTTTGGCCCCCACAGAGCCATGATCTCAACATCATAAAGTCTGTCTGGGATTACATGAAGAGACAAGGATTTGAGCCAGTCTGTGGTTAGGTCCCCAAAATACAAGTGTACCTAGAAGAATTGATGTGTTTTGCAGGCAATGGCTACACCGTATTTCACTTCTGTTCATTTACTTTCCATTTTGTTTATTGATTTTTTCAAGGATTGAGGAATGAGGAAGGTTCTAAAGCACTGATTTAAATGCTGCCTAAAATGTATTATAAGGAAAACAAATAAAGGTTTTTAATCTTAATATGACTGCTCCAATGTCACAAGGCCCTTTTTTTTTTTTGTTTTTTTTTGTTTTTTTTAATCAGAGCACTACTATGATCTAACTTTATGATTGCAGGTAAATCGGCTACTTTCAGAGCAGCGGTGAAAGGAGAGCCAGCACCCACCATCCAATGGGCACGTAACAAAGGAGATATCTCAGATCCAGAGAAATATAATACAAGATATGATGAAAAGACTGGAGAGTACATATTACAGGTAAAATGTTAATCATTCATGCACTTAAGTACGACTTTACCTTGATCAGGGTCGTGGTGAACCAGGAGCCTATCCTGAGAACACTGAAGCAATACAACCTTAATGGGATTTCTGTCCATTGCAGGGCATCATGCACACACATTCCTACCATTTAGTGGAACCACCTACCAAACAAACACGGTTTTAGAAGATAAGAGAAAACCTACAGAAAGTCCACAGGGGCACATGTGAAACTCTGCATAAACAGTAACCAGAGCTCAACATTGAACTGGGTATCCTGGAACGCTACTCATTGTACCATCATGCCAACTATTTAAATGTCAGTTCCAGTTAATTTAGGTTTTCAGACTGGGCTAATTATCACTTACAGTACTCGCTTTCAGCAAATGATTTATCCTTGTCAGGGTCATTGTGGATCCAGAGCCTTTTCTATGAACACTGGGGGTGAGTCAGTAATACTTTCTGGATGGACACAGTTTAATTACTGTGGTTCAGTGCAAAACAGCAAAGCAAACAATCAGCATATTTTTATATACCTCCGTCCAATTATAATTATAGTCAACATTATCTTTATAGATCTTCAGAAACTAAACATTATTTTACACATCATTGTAGGTCTATTTAATATTTTAATCCAAGTCAAAATCTTTAGCAACCCAAAAGTGCTGTTTTTGATTTGTTGTTTTATATACTTATTTAATGAATACTTTAGGCACACTTTCATAGATTTTATTTACAATTACAGTGAACAGAGTTAAAATAAAACAGTTCACAATTCTTAAGAAAAAAGATGACATGAAATCACTTTCAGAAGTAATACTGAGGTGAAATATCATACTGCTTAAATGAATAATCATTCATACCATCCAGCCCCAGGTGCTGTTTGTTTTGGTTTCTAGTTGATGAGAGAAGATGACATTATTTTTTTCTTATAATATGAAATATTTCTAACATATCTAAGTCTTAACATTGAGAGATGGCTGTGAACATTAAAAAAACTCTTTTACTTCTTTTAGAAAATTCTGCAAAATATATTCTTACTCACTGTATAATCAAATATTCTGTTTATGTTTGTGTTATAGATATTAAATGTAACAGCTGACCAAGCAGGCATATACAAATGTTTTGCTACAAACCCATTTGGTAAAGCTGTTTGTACAGCTACGCTTAAAGTTATTGAAGGTAAGACATAATTTATGTCCATAGATAAAATACTACTACTTCTACTATTACTACTACAACTAATAATAATAATAATAATAATAATACCAACAATTCCTTGTACCCCAGCTTCATTGTAATCATTCTTTTTCAGCTGGATTCAGGAAAAATAGGCCAGGTATGTTTAAGAATCCTAGAGTAAATCTGATGTTTATAAGTGCACAGCTCAAAGTTTATTTCTCTCTCTTGAAGTTAACAGACAAAAGAACTGCAGTGTACTAAAGTCTCTCAAAATATTCAAATGGTAGTTGACTAGGTTTAGGTCATCAAGCTAAGATGTTACAGCATGAAAAGAAAACTCACAATAGATTCTTTCAATAGAAGTGTCATTTCAGGTAGTTCTTTAGATTTGTTTGATGACAGACATTGTTCAGACTGTCAGGGAAGGTTCATTCCACTTCCTGTATGCCAGGACAGAAGAGAGTCCAGTCTAGTCCAGTCAATTCAAGCCATGCTAGAACCTTGAAACTGATAAGTTCTAAGTATGTGGCACTGGTCCATTTTTGGCTTTGTAGGCAAAAAGTGTTTTGAATCTCATATGGGCAGCAACAGAAAGCCAGTGGAAAGAAAGAAAACAATGAGGTGGTGTAAGAGAATTTGATGAGCTCACTGAATTAGATAGAACATATACAGTAGCCAGATCTGTCAGAAGTGAGTTGCACACAAGAGTTTAAACTTGAGATGACAAGAATCTGAACAAGCACCTGAGTGGCCTCCATGGAAAGATATGTTTGGAACTTCCTGATGACCAACTGAGGCAAGAAGGATAGTTGTTGAGAACTCCCCCAAGGTTGTATGCAGTGTAATACCATGTAAATACCATGTAAATGTTTAACTGACATAAGGTGAGTAATAACATGAACTAATTGACTGATCAACATACTAAGTAGAACTATAAACAAATAAAAAATTCTAATGTGTGGATCTTCTATCAAGACAAATAATTTAATTGTTTCCTAATTGCTGTTGTATATGAGGAATAAAAATTTGATCAACAAGATGTGCTGATATCAATAATCAATTGTAATCCAAATCACACTAACCTCTCATTGATTATTTTCCTATAACAGCAAACCTCATTATTCTATTCTTTATATTATTGTGTATGTACAACTTTTAACAGATACCGTTATCCAGAACAATTTACGGAATTGCTTAGTCATCAACATCAAAGAAAAATTACAACCTCTCATTTACATTCTCATACTAGTATATATAGACCTTACATGGTCTATTGAGAAAAATGAAATAGTTAAGGGGTTCAATCTGTAGATTAAGTAGAATTCAAATGTTAATTTTGATTAGCTAAGCAAAATGGCATTGCAAAACCATGCGCATATATCTTAAATACACTCAAGTGAATTATCTTAAAATCTTAAACATCTAAATATGACAAAAGTATACATATGTTTAGCCTGCCAAATCCACAATGATAATCTTTGAAAACACAATCTGTTTAGATGTAGTAGTTGTGTTTTAACTGAAATTTAATTTAAAGATAATGGTAAAAGGATTCAGACTAGACATTAGATGGATAGTTTGGTGAGTCAAACATTTATTTATTTATGTATTTATTTGTTTGTCTATTTATTTATTTCAGGGCAAAATGAACCTGAAGACTTCAGAAAAATGCTGAAGAAAACTGTGTAAAGTATTACAACCAAATAATCGGGGGATCTCCTTTTGTTTTTGTTTGTTTCACATTATCTATTTTTACAGTTAATATGTATTGTATGGATAGCAAATCTCTTTCAAAATATTGCTGTGATGTTCTACTTTGTCACTTTTTGCATAGAGTTGTGAAAAAAGCTAAACCAAAACCAATGAAAGAGGGAGAGGTTGACCCAAAGTTTTGGGAGGTGTTATTAAGTGCTCAGAAGAAAGATTATGAGCGCATTTGTCGCGAGTTTGGAATCACTGATTTCCGATGGATGTTGAAGAGACTCGCCGAAATGAAGAAGGAGAGAGAGGAAGAACAGGAGAAGGTACTGTATCAGCATAGCACTTAAGACTGCTGCAATCAAAGATTAAATTAAAGTGTTTACCCAGGCCACTGTATTTTCACCAAATGTTCTTGATTTTCCATTGACCACGATTTTGTTTTTAGATGCAATGAACACATATTGTGCCCTACAGTATTGTTCTTTATTTTACACAGTATGTGGAAACAGTTGGAAATATGAAACCAATAGAGATTAAACCAAATGGAAGAGCTGAATTTGAACTTGACATGAAGCTCAAGAATCCCAATAGCAACATTTATCTCTACAAGGTGAGAACCAACAAAGTTCAGAAACAGTGATATTTTGTGTAGTGGAGACATATAAAATCACTCTGCTTAGGTGTGCTGTATCTAATTCAATTTCTTTATTCTTTGCAGAATGGTGATGCAATTGAATATGGTGATGGCACGGATGATTCTTTCAAACACAATCTGAAAAAAGTTGGTGATAAATATTCTTTTAGCATTAATAACGTGTGCCCAGACGATGCAGGCCTGTATCAAGTGGATGTTGAAGATGCAAACATGTTTTCAACTGAATTGGAGAGTAAGACTAAATTTAATCACTGTGTTAAAAATGTTAACAATCAACATCAACTGCATAGTTAGTGTTGTTTTAGAAATCTATAGAGCAAAGAGCTGCTCTAGAGTTTGGCGTAAAGCAGCATAGCCAACCTCCCTCATTAATTTCTTTCCTCAGTTCCTGATGTTGAAATTGATAGCATTCTGAAGGATGTCACAGTAGTCAAAGGAAAAGATGCTACATTTGAGTGTGTATTATCTGGTCCTGCGTCAAAAATTACTTGGTGTGCCAATGATGCATCCATTGAGCCAGGGGATAAATACAACATAACAGTCTCAGAAGACATGCTTACTCACAAACTAATAGTAAAGAACTGTGGAGCAGTGGACAATGGTACCATCACAGTTATTGCTGGGGTCAAGTTATCCAAAGCAGCTCTGACTGTAAAAGGTGGGTTGTTGTTGTTTGTTTAATATGCCTATAGGCATAAATTAAATAAGTAACAAAATTATTCTCTAAAAGTAACAAAATTCACCATTTACTGTGCCTTTTCTCATGTAGATGATTCAAATGCCCTCCAGAAAGGCCAGAGAGGTACAGATAATGCTGAAAAGTTGAATAAAGAGCAGGCCAGGAAGCTACAGGGCACAACAAACAAAACAGCTAAAGGAGCTGGTAGTAGTGGATACAGCCTTGGGGATGGGATTGGAAAAGATGGAATCATGGGAGATGGAGGTAGTCAGGAGGCAAAGGGAAAAGGTGAATTAGGAAAAGATGGGTTGGGAGAAAAAGGACTACTCGGAGATGGTTCAGGCAAAGATAGATCAGGAAAAGATGGCCTATCTGCAGTTGGATCAAAAAAAGATAGATCGGGAAAAGATGGACTGTTAGATGATGGATCAGGAAAAGATGGAGCAGGAAAAGATGGACTATTGGGTGATGGGTCAGGAAAAGATGGTTTTGAAGTAACTGGAGCTGGTGGAGACATGACAAATGGAGATGAAACTGGAGATTCTAAGCATAAAAAGAACCTTGGAGCTGGCCTGTTGGTTTCTGACACAAACAAAGGTATATACTGTATGCTAAACTCTGGTTTTAATAAACAAAAATGAATTGTGCATAACATAGCATTAATCTGAAAATTAGTATCTCCACTGCTCTTGTCTACAGAACCCGAAGTCCGCTTTGTTAGTGGATTGTCTGATACTGCTGCCAATCTTGGAGAGACTGCAGAATTATCTTGCACACTCAGCAGTAAGGACTCTATTGGAATTTGGTACAAAGATGGTCAAAAGGTGAACCCTTCTTGATTTCCTCTACCACTTATCCTACCTGAATAAGAATATCACAGAAATTCAGGGGCACAAGAACAGGGATACCCTAGACAGAGTGCCAACCTATCATAGGGCACAATCACTTACACACAAACACTATGCCAAGCTTACAATGGATGTTTTTGCATTGTTTTTGGACATGGGGTTGAAATCCCTCAAAGCACAGGGATAACAGAAACTCCATGCATACAGGAATCAAACTCCCAGACTAGGAGTTGTGAGGCAAAGAAGATAACCACTAAGCAACAATGCCCCTAAACTTTATTTTTTAACAACATATGAACTTTATTTTTTAACAACATATGAACTTTATTTTTTAACAACATATGAACTTTATTTTTAAGCAACATATGAACATAATGTAAATATGTAGTGCACCTGTTGTTGTTGCACTTGTGTACACTCTGTATCCCACCAATCATTATTTGTAAGGAGTTTCTGTGGTGTTAAAAACATTGCATATCTATCTTCTAAGAGTACAATACAAGCTTTCCTTTCTCACGCAATTGCTGTGTAATAGCAGAAGTTGTATGAGGCGTTGAAATGTGGTGTGCAAAACAAGTGTATATATTGTATGTTTACAAAAAACCCCTTTGTTCAGACACCTCTATGTTTGCACATTGTAATGTATAATACAATGAACTGTCTTTTGTCATTCATTGTTTGCAATAGGTTGCACACAATGCATTTTATGTGGATAAGACAAATTAGTCCTTAGGTCTGTGTTGTTTTATGAAGCTCTATGTTTTATGTAACACCATGATCCTAAAGAAATGCTGTTTTATTTCACTGTGTAGCCAGGTTTATATGGTTGAACTGACAATAAAAGCCTCTTGACTTGACTTGACTAACGTACAACAGAAATCTTTAGCATGTTCTATTCTTTTTTGTTTTGTGGATCAGCTGGAATCTATGAACGGGATTACTGTTTCCAAAGAGGGCGCCATTCACAAACTAATACTGAAGAATTGTCAGGAGGGTAATGCAGGGGTGTATAGATTTGAAGCAGAAGGACGGAAATCAGAGGCCACATTAACTATTAAAGGTAAAAACAACAAACTGATTTCATGTTTTGATTATCATATAACCAACCATACATCTTATAAGTAGTAATGAACTTCTCTCCATTCTCTCCATTCATATTTAGAGCCGCCAAAAATTGATGCAGATGCCCTGGGTAAGTTCTCAGAAGCTGTTGTTGTAAGAGCTGGTGAAAATGCAATTTTCAAGCTTCCATTCTCAGGAAAGGAACCAGTCAGGGTGCAGTGGTTCAAAGATGAAGAGGAGATTTTGAAAGGCCCTGGTGTCAGGATTGAGAGTTCCTCAACCCAAAGCCAGCTTCTTCTTAATAAATGTCAGCGTAAAGACACTGGAGAAGTGAAAATCAAACTTAAGAACGAATTTGCCACCACTGAGGCTAGAACTAAGCTTATTGTACTTGGTATGTTGTTGGTTACCCAGCTTTGTAGGAAGTGATTAAAACAACTAAAAAGTAACAAGAGCTTTTTTATGATCTTTACATTTCTTCTTTTCTAGACAAACCAGGTCCACCACAAGGACCTGTAGATGTGGTAGAAAGTTCACTCTCTGCTATTGAATTTAAATGGAGGCCTCCAAAAGATGATGGGGGCTGTCCTGTGACCAATTACATCCTAGAGCGCCAGCAGGTGGGACGTAACACCTGGACTAAAATTGGAGAAATCTCTGCACAACCCGCATACAGAGACACAGATATTGACCGTGGCAGGAAGTACTGCTACAGAATAAGTGCCAAAAATTCAGAAGGCATTAGTGATATCATTGTAACCGATGATATTGCAGCTGGCACACTGGGTACATTTTTAATATAGTTTTATGTGCTATATGAACCTCATGAATGTTAACCAAACTAAGAGTTTGTGTTCCTCAGCTACTTTGTGTGTTTATTGTTTAAAAAACTAAAATTTCCTGAGCTGCAGAAAATATAAGTATGTTCTCGACATTTCATGTTGCTGCTTAGGTTAAATTTATTGAGCTTAGCTCTGTTTTTTCAGCTTTCCCTGGACAGCCTGCTTCTCCAAAGGTGGTCAGTGCTTTCAAGGACTGTATTAATCTATCATGGTTCATGCCAACAAACACCGGTGGGGGAAGTATTATAGGCTACAATCTGGAGAAACGCAAAAAAGGCAGTAATGTCTGGAGTCAAGTGAATCCTCTAAATGAGCCAATTAAAGGTGTTTTTTTTTTTTTTTTTTTTTTTGTAAATTCCATGTCAAAATCTTCTCATGCATAATTTGCTTGTTTTTATGTGCAATTAGTGATTCAGATGTTGTCCAGATGTAAATTGCATCACAAATGCTTACATATTTGTATAATTTCCAGAGAAAAAGTATGCAGTGACGGATGTGATGGAAGGAGCCGAGTATGAATTCAGAGTGATTGCAATTAACACATGTGGTCCTGGAGAACCGAGTGTCCCCTCTGATAGTGTGTTTGCAAGAGACCCTAAAAGTAAGATTAAACAACAACAGAGTTTGTTAGACTTTTTTTAGGTTTCCTGGCTAGTGACTTTAGACTTTCCAATCTAACCTTTTTGATATTTATTGTATATTTCTCATTATATTACTTTTCTCACCACAGAGCCTCCTGGGAAGATTAAAGATCTCAAGGTAACTGGTTCAAGTTATAACACTTTGTGCCTGGCTTGGTCTAAACCAAATGTGGTGAAAGGAATGGAAGATGAAGTAAAAGGGTACTTTGTAGAAATCAGACCTACAGACCAAATTGAGTGGAGCCGCTGCAATACAAATGCTATTGTCCAGACCTATTTTACTATAACAGGTTTAAAGCCCCTAGCCATGTACTGGGTCAGAGTGATTGCAACCAATGAAGGAGGGGAGGGAGAGCCACAAGGATTTGACAACTACATCACTGCCATGCCTCCACCTGGTAGGTGTGAATGCCGTTCAACTTTTAGTTGTTTCTTTAGAAACTCTGCCTTAATATGACATTTGCTGTAACATTCAATTTGATTTTACAGTAAAACCAAAATTTACGGACCGCAAGATGAAAAATTTTATGGTTGTGAAAGCTGGAAACACAGTCCGAGTCAGCATATGTTTTGAGGTACTATACTTTAAACCCTGTGACTGATAACTACTTAAAACCTCAGGAGTTCAACTGTAGCTTGAAACCACATTTTAATAATACATTAATAATTGTTAAAACAGTTACTTACAATATATAGATAAAAATTCTTGTATTATTGAATATTATTATTCAAGTTTGCTATTAATATTTTACTTACAGGCCTCTCCTTTACCAGACATCACTTGGCTAAAAGATAATGTGCCTGTGGCTAAACATGTGACAATTACTAATTCTGAGAAGGTTTCCCAGCTGCTCATTCCAACTTCCAATCGATCAGACAGTGGCATCTACACTATCCTTGTCAAAAATATGGTTGGCCAGGAAACGTTCAGTGTAGATGTTAGAGTCACTGGTAATATAAATCTATCATCATAAATCACACATTTATGTTGCTACAGTACTTTGGCAAATTTTATTAAAAATTTTAGCCTCTGTTGAAAAACATTCTACTGGTACTCTGTAAACTGAATGTGTAAATTCACCTGGTGTCACTTGCAAAGATTTGTCCTTGAAGGTTTTCAATAATTATACTGATAGCTTAAATGATTTCAGATGAACCCAAACCTCCGGGTGAAGTGCAACTTGAGCAGAATGTTGAGGGAACATTAACTCTCACCTGGACTCCATCTCCTGATGAGAAACGAGATGACCGTCTTCACTATATGGTGATGAAACGAGACTCTGTTAAACGGACCTGGTGGACGGTAGCAGATCACCTGTTCAACCACAAATTTACCATGGTTATTATGCAAGGGAGAGAGTATAAATTCCGTGTATATGCTAAAAATGATATGGGGCTGTCTGAGCCATCTGAGTCTCCAACATGGGGAGCTGTTAAAAAGAAAGGTTTGGATTTGCATAGGTTTTTATTGATATTTTTTACACCCAGTCTTTTGTCTGTAAAATATGGATTATATCATATTCATAACATTTCAACCCATTCACAAACCAATCACTACAATAATTAGTAAATAACAATAAGTATAAATAAATATACATACATTTTTGACACTGCATCCTATTTAAGATCAGTAATTGCTTTTTCAAATCAGTCATTTAACTAATTGAAGAGTTCTACCATCAATACCAGAAGAACAATTCAAAAACCAAGAACATATTAATTTTGGGCCTTTTCACATAATCAGAACCATGTGTTGAATGCTGTTTTCCTTCTCTCAAGGTAAATTCATAGTAACCCATCCAGAACCAAAGAACTTGAACTTCCAGTCAGCCCCCAAATTCACAGTGCCTCTGAAACTGCACATAGCACCAAAGGGTTATGAGTGCTACATGAGTTGTGCTGTGAGTGGTACACCAACCCCTCGTGTCACCTGGTATCATAACAATGTTAGTCTCAACACAAATACCAATTACTACATCTCCAACACATGTGGAGTCTGCTCCCTGCTCATTCTGATGGTGGGCCCTAAAGACACAGGAGAGTACAAAGTTGTGGCAGAGAACCATCTGGGCCAGGCTGAGACTTCTACCAATCTCACAGTCAGAGGTATAAAGATATTGACAACAAAGTTTCTGTTATTAAATATTATGTTTTAAAAGAGGCTGTGTAGTAAGAAGTGATCTAATTAATATTTGCTTTTACTTTTTTGACTGCCAGAATAAAAAAAAAAAGCCAAAACATCTGCTGCAACATGAACCCTGAGGCTAGAGCCCCTGGATCAAACCAAGCTGTACTCATTAGTAGTGGTGGCATACTGTAGCCCTTTCTACTGAGAACATTTTTTTTGGAACTTTTGTGAAAATTCTGAGAGTCTGAATTAATTGTGTGCATATTTATTAGAATATTCAACAGGATAAACATTAAGCCAAATTAATATAACCTTAATTCATCTACTAATTCTAATTTGAATAGAATGAGAGAGAGAATGTGAAGACTTATTTTCTGGAATGCCAATGTATTTTTGTTTGCTAAATTTAGAACCAAAACTATTAAAAATATCTAAAGATTAAAGCTCACCTGAAGAGGATATGAGTATTGGCTTTCCTTTTTTTTTTTTTTTTTGCATGATTCAGTATATTTAGTCTTCTGCAAAATATTTTCCTCTGTAAAAAATGTAATAAAACACTGAATTACATAAAAGAAATATGTATTGATTTACTGGATATTTTAAGGTTAATACAGTATGTGTTTTTCTACAGACAACTGACAGAAAAACACTATTAAGAGACACTGGTGAAAATGTTGAAACATACAAATTGTGACAAAGGGATGACATGGCTTGACATTTTACGAAATAAAGTGCCTATTAAAAGTCTACGCATGCTTTTAAAGTTTTTGTGACATAAAAAAATAAACCAAAGATGAATCATGTCAGACCTTTGTATTGAGACATTCAACAAAATACTTGGTAAAATGGCAAATAGTGTAAAGGTGCCAAAAGAATGGTTGCTTTATTCCACTTGAAAAGGCATTTCTGTTTCACATGAAATTATTTAGGGAAGGTAATGCTCAGTATGCACTCACAGCAGGCTATACTGACTGGAAAAATACAACTGGACAGCCACAGAAAGGCCACTGTTGCTTTTCTTCTGTTCTCTGCTGATGCTGGACATTCGACATTGAACAGAGATTATAAAGAGGGTGCATTACTCTGGATTTTGGAAAAAACATTAAAAGCACAGGCAGAGCATTTACACACACACACACACACACACACACACACACACACACACACACACACACACAGTGCAGAAGTAAGAATCAAACTGGAAACACACTAGACAAACGTCTGTACCACTAAGCCACCATGACACACACTCCACCCACCACCAGACACTGAAGAAACTGGTAGAAATATTGTTTATAGTTATATTAGGGTGCGCTGATATTTGGTGAGCAATCAGTAATAGTGGCCCCGACTCCTAATCCAGTTGTCCTCATAACCAATAAAAAAAAAAACATTTTTGTTTGGACTTGGTTTTTAGGCTACACCGTTGTACACAATAAAACTATTAAAACGGTGAACGTTTTTTTTTTACCTTTGCTGTGTGCTAATTAAGGCGTCTTAACTTTATAAATGTAAAGCATCCCATGTCAATGATGCTTCATGACTGTAAATTTGTAGCAGTTTTTAGTTGTAAAATACAAATTGATCGCTGTAGTCTATAGTACTGAAGATGAAGGCTTAATTTCCCATTTTGTCGCCATCTACTGGCCAAATAGCGCTAATCCAACATAATACAGTCTGGAAATAAAACTGCTCAATGGTGAGCTTTAAAACAAATCCAGGATAAAAGATATAATAACATAATTTGTACAGATGAGGAAGTTTAAGTGGTCCATAAACTTAAACAAAACAATTAAAGTGGATTCTGCTCTGTTGCTGTAGGAAATCCACCTCCAAGATATAGTTAAAATGCAAGAACAAAACACAATACAGAACAAGGTTACTCTGATCAGCATCAGTAACCAGCTGGAAGGACCGATCAAAGGCTGAACCCAAACTGAGCATGATAACTGCACTAGGGGAAAGTCGGAGAGAAGATGGTTGATGAAGAGCAGAGCACCGGATACTGTGAGATGCAGCAGTGGCTAGAGAACCTTCAGATAAAACACAGGCCTTTTGAGCTCAGTCCTCCACCAACACCTCACCCCAAAAAAGTATGATGGCTCTTTACCTGATTCGAGTTTTCTTGCCTTTTTTTTTTTTTTTTTTTGCATCGCTTCAGGTATCTGTTATGTCTGCCCACTCTCCAGGACTTGTACGACACAAGAACCAGAAACCGGGCAGGGAAAATCACTACTGACCGTTTGCACCTTGGACATAACCTCTTTCAGCTCCTCGCTTCTGGCAGGTGCTACAGAACTTTGCTTACTAAAACTGCTAGACAAAGGAACAGTTTCTTTCCCCAGGCAATCACCCTGATCAACAACTCACCATAATTATATTCACTGCTTCTTATCATAAGTACTGCATTATCAGTACTGTCAGTCATCAAATCATCTGTATATTACTCGCTAATTCTGCTGTATATTGCACAAAAGCATAATATTGCACAATATTGCTATTTGCACTCCCACACTTTACATACATAACTCATATTCTATATTCATATTTTATATATTTTACTCATTCTATATCCATATTTTATTCTCATTCTGTTTACATTGTATCTCATCGTCTGCATTGTTTTCTGGTATTGTATAGTGTTATTTATGTCTGTACCTTTGAGAGTCACAAACTGCTGGAAAGAAATTCCTTGTGTGTGTCAACACACTTGGCCAATAAATCTGATTCTGATTCTGATTCACTCTTGTTCTCCATTAAATGGTGTGATTATTCCACTTGCATCTGTGTTTAAATTGCTCAAAAGCAAGAAAATGACGAATTCACAGCAGTAGGATCTGAGGAATGCATACATGTTAACTTTTAAATATTGTTTGCTCTAAAACAAAAGCAACAAACTGATGATGATGATTTTAGGTGAAACTCGCTGCTTCCTATTGTGTTTTAAATATTATAGCTTCTATTTTCTGACCCATTGCTACTATAGTTTGTGGGAATTTGTCATTTGTTAGTGTTCTAATTGGTATAAATTTGATCCCATGCTTATTTTTGGTGCCAGTAGTTAAATCAGAGAAAAATATAATAGCCTGGTTGTAATTATTAAGTGATTCTTTCCAAATGAAACAAAATATTTTTTAATGTATGTTTACACAAGGTTCACTTGTACTGTTTAGGCTTCTGGGCTCAATATCTTAAAAGCAAACAAAACCTTACAGAAAAATAAACAGAATTGGATACTTAATGTTCATAGCTTGACATTCTAACAGTGTGAATCCACGCCGACATGGTTTTGCATATGTGTGTAGAGTCATTTCAGTGTTCTTATTTTTATTTTAGATTTATAACAATATCATACACAGTGCTTTTATTTAATCACCTAAAGTGAGGTACAACACTATGAACACCTGGTTAAAAACATATGTACTCTGTATTTTGTTTTCAGTCTCAAAGGATTCATTGCATAAATCTGGAGTATGCCCAATGATTCTGCCACAAATGCTGTGCACAAAAAGCCATAGGATTAAGATGGCTGTAAAGATTAAGAATCAAGGCCAAGTTGAACAACAAAGTTCACTGGAAGAGTGAAACTTCTTCCAATAAACCCTCAACACCAGATGATCGCCAGGGAGGTATTGGCTAGAACTCACAAATATTTTATTGCTAAATAAAATTTATTTAAATATATGAATGCATTCTTAATCTCTGTAGCTCAGTCATACATAATCCTGCTAACAAACAAATACAGTGCAAAGGCTGTTTTCTGCAGATTTTTTTTTTAAACTGTGTTTAGTAAATACTCACCAAGACAGACATTTTGCGTGCATATTTGACCGTGAAATAAATCGTTTTTTTTACTAACCTAACATGTAGGCACAAAAAAAAAGTAACCCGAGACGATTCCACAAACTGTTATTTACAGACCCACAAGGCCATACTCTGAATTTCTCTGTGGGTTTCCAGAGTTCATTTCAAACCATGGGGTTAGGGTTAGATACTCAGAGAAAGGGCTGGTTCAGCCAATTATATTAGGGTGGCCTACTACAAATAATCGGTGGGCAATCTGTGGTAGTGGCCTATTATAGTTGTCCCTATACGCAATATTTACAACCATACAATACCCACCACCATACGGTCGATGGTTTCCCACTGTTTTCTTGCACATGACTGCGAGTATTGCTTACTGATTATTTAGTATTGCTTATAGTCGAATTAACAAAAATAATAATGTCGATCAAATTATGAGCATTCGTTACAGCAATCACAAACCGAGCAAAGTTACACTAGAGCTTGTAAGCGTGTCAAACTGACTGTCTATTGGATTCACAGTGTCCATTGGCTATAGTGTCCACTGGCGGTTGTCTGACCACCCCATCAGAAGGTAGAAATCACGCTGGTATTTCCTGTGTTATTTTGCCCCTTTGCCAAGATAAATGTAAATAAATAAATAAATAAATAAATAAATAAATAAATAAATAAACTAACTTTGTGTGTTAAACACCCACATTTGGGTGGATTAAACACACCCTTGCCCAGGTGTTTAGTGAAACGTTTAATAACAGACGATTCACTTAAATGTTTCTTCCAAATACCAGTTGACAGACAATTACAGGCGGTTTAAAGTTTCATGGCTACACAGGATAGAGACTATGTGTAGTAGTTAAAATGTTAGCGTCATCCGGACATTATAACACCCCGTACACACACCCACCCGCCCCTCTCTCTCGACCTCGACCTTGTAACCAGGCTGTAGTGCGCGCGCAAAGCCGCAGGAGTGAGGGCTATTGACTCCGGGCTGTCGGGTGTAAACATACAGCTCTGTGAAGGAGAGCGATGGCGAGGCGCAGAGGAAAGAGCAGCAGTAAACAGGACGACAGCTGGTTAACTGTAGAGGCACCGACGGGACAATTGTCCCGAGGCTTTAACGAATATGTCGTGCCGGGTGTTTTATTGCTTATCGTCGCTGTCGGCGGGTCAGGACTCGGCTGGGTCTGTAGTGATCAACAACAAATGATCGAGAGCCTGTCGGAAACGCTGGCATCCATGCAGGCGAGAATAACGAAGCTTCAGCAGCAGATAGGGCCTGATAACCCACAGGTAAGGAGTTTAAGAAAGTTTATTTAGTTTATTTTGTCTTTTAAATGTTTGGAATTTACTTGACATGAGATCCTGTTTTATTCAGATAAATCAGCTATGTTTTGGACAGATTCTTGTACGAGCAACAGCTGACCAAATTGCACATGGCTTTTGACTGCTGATCTCTATAATGCTTCCAGCACCTTATGCCAATAATAGCTTCACTAGGCCAGTACAGAGTAGTGTCATATTTCTTTGTTCAACACTACTTTAGAGAGCAGGGGGTATTTATATATATATATATATATATATATATATATATATATATATATATATATATATATATATCACTTGTATAAAGGCATGCAAAATGCAAGAAAATATCTTTCAAGTTCATTTATTTTTTAACAAAAACTATGATGGAGACCTCACCAAGAGAGATAAACCGTATTCCTGGCCCTAGTCTTTCCAGAACCCTTTAGTCTAATATAGAAATGGCACTTAATCGTCTGAATATAGATGATGTGAATTATATGTGAGAAAATGACCATTATTATTTAAAATAAATGTTGACTGTGTACCTGATTTTGTTTCTTTGATCAGCTTGGTAATTTTGTTGGTTTTGAAGAGCGCCTTATGGCCCTGGAAGATGCCTATGCCAAAGCACAGCGACAGGTTGAGCTTGCCCTCGCCACATCTGAACAAATCAAGTCCAAAGATCTACAAAGTAAAGTATGGTCTCTGCAATCTGAGATGAATGACAAACTTGCAGAACTTCAACAGAACACCATTTCCATTGCTGCTCTGAATGCCATCATTAAGAATAAGAGTATTGAGTTTGAGGTTGTGAAGCAGAGTGTCAACACCATGTTGAGCGCTAATGCAGAACTAGCCATCCAGGTTGCTGGGTTTTCTAGCACACTTTCTGTCAACAAGTTACGCTTGGATGAGCAGATCTTTGTTGTCGATGGTCTGATGTCTCAGTTAGAGGGTCAGAAGAGAGAAATCAATGAAATAAAAGACTTATTTGCCAACAACAAGGAATCACTTGCTGTGAATTCACAGGAGTTGATGGATATCAAGTGAGTAGAAAAATGTTCTCAGTGTCTCACTTGATAAGTTGTTAATAACTAAAACATTTTTACATATACACACATTTGAATAAGGCATGAAAATGCTTATTATACCATGAATCAAGAACAGTTTATATTTTTATGGTATAATAAGGCATGAAAATGCTTATTATACCATGAATCAAGAACAGTTTATATTTTTCAAATATTTTTAAATGAAAAAAGAAATGTGCATATTGCTTTTTAAATGCATTGTTTTTCTGTCAGAGAACTTCTAGAATCTGAGCAAATTAAACGGACACAAAAGCTTGAGAAGCAGATGAAGTCACTGTATAAGCGTCTGGAAGATTATCAGTCGAATACAGAGAGTCTCCATTTCCACCTTGCAGCCCAGCTGGAGGCTTTACAGATCCAGGTACTGTACAAGCAGGGATGGCATCTATTTAAAAAAAAAAAAAAAAAAGAAAGAAAAATTACAAGTATTTTCTCTCCACATAATTTTCCTCTGTATTTCTTCTAGCTGTCAAATAACATGGCAGAAGTTGCATTGGCTTGCGGTGTGAATGTATGCATGTATGGTGCTGCATAGTTGATTGTTGTCCCATCGGGTTTTTGATATTGGCAGCAAGTATAGCATAAGCCTGATTAGGACAGATCAGTTAGTGAAGATGATTGAATGAATATAGATGAAATACTGCTTCAAATACACCCTGGATGTCTTGAACCACATGCAATACTTGAGTTCAGGGACAGCTGATAGATCAAAAATAATGCCTATAAGCATGGCTTATCAGACAGATGCAGTGGCTAATTGTAAGCTCTCTTGTGGCATATTTCAGTTTTTGCCAGGAGTTCAGCAACCCAGCAAAGCTGAAGAGAAGGATCAGGTTGAAGAACAGCTCACCATGTCAGACAACCAGGAGAGAAAATCAGCAGAAGAGAAGTTGGATAATGCTGAAGATGAAGAGTTTACAGAAGAGGCAGAGATTAAAGAGGGAGAAAGGGATAAAGTAGATGACAAATTTATTACAGAGCAAGAAGCTGTTGAAGTAGTTGAAGCAAGCGAATGGCTAGCAGAGGAACCCGTGAAAGAGATCCAAACTCCTTCAGAGGAACTGGGTATTGAAATTGAAGAGGATGTTGTTCAGGAACAATTTGATGTGGATATTACAGAAGATATAGCAAACTTACAGGAGGCACAAATAGTCACAAATGAAATAGGGGAGAGTGTTGTAAATGAGGTCCAGGATATTTTGGAGGATTTGGATGATGTGACTGAGACAATGAATGTTGGAGAAGAGATTAAAATTCATTCAGAGGAGGCAAACATGGTCACAAGTGAAACAAAGAGGCAAACTGAGGTGCCAGAAGCAGAAGAGGTTCAGACTTCTTTAGAAGATTCAAGCATTACCACTACTAAAACTGCTGTGGAAGACCAAGAAGTGTTGAGTAAAGCACAGGAAATTAAGACAGGTTCAAAGGAAACAGAAATGCTCTCAGATATAATTGATGAGGATTTTAGTGAGGAATACTCTGAGCAGGCTGCAGGAGAAATCCACAGTGGTTCAAATGAGATATTGAAGGCAGAAATGAACACACAGGACAATATTAATGAAGAGCAGGAATCCAGGTCTGCTGCAGAGGAAATTCAGATTCTTTCAGATGAGACGGAGACGGCCAAAAATGGAAATGGAGACAATCAAATGACAGATGATATACCAGCTGAGACTGAGCAAGGAGCAGAGGAAGAGTAGCTTAAACCAGCATTTGTCAAGGAATCTGTATCAAAGAAATCAGTGAAAGAAGTGTAATGCCTTAAAGGAGGAAAATAACAAAAAGAACATGGTAACAGCACATGAACTATTTCTCATTTCATTTCTCACATTACATTTAAGGACTCTTGTATGAGAGTCTGTGTTCTTTCTATACTCTTAGAACATTTGGAGCTCTTAAGGATTCTTTGACTAGACCTAAAAAGAGCTAAATGTTTATATAGAGCCCTACAACAGTGATTTTCTATCTGCTTATTCTATCCAAGTGTTAATTATCTAAAGAAACTTTAAGTTCATAGAAGAACCCCTTTCCCCCCTAAGAGTGTCCACCTATGGTTTGATTAAAAAGATTGCATGAAAATTGTTGTAGAGTTTACTTTTGTCAGGTTGCAAGTCTGAAACACTAAATGAAGCATCTTATGTCCACCATCCTTTTGGAGTTTTAGTTACTTTTTATCTCTTATAAAATCTCTCTTAAAAAAAAAAAGAAGAACAAGAACAACATGCTGTTTTCTAAACAACAAGAACGTTGCTTTACTTTACAGATGCTATATATTTTCATCCAAATGTTCCTTTCCAACACTAGACTTTTTAAATAAACTACATTTTACATTTTATACTATTTCTCCCTTCTGTCCCTCCTCTTCTTGCAGTTGTCATTTAATATGGGACCCACATGTATATTTACAGCAGTAAGGTCATGGGGTTAATGCCCAAGATAAGTATAATGGTAGCTTCACAGGTTTTTTCAGAATCAATTCCATGCTGGTGTTGAAAGTTGCAAAGCTGATTTTTTATCCACAGGTAATCAGCAATAAATAATAAATCTCAGTACATTTATAAAAGCGTTCTTATCCAGAAAGGGATAACGAGTCATGAGAAAGTTTCTTTTGTCTTTTAAATGTTTGCAATTTTCCAGACATATTTTCCAGACTCCTGTTGTTTTGTTCAGTACACTTTTGTCACATTCTTTTGAGGGGCACATGAATCGTGTTGCATTTTGCACAAGTGTATTGAGAAAACCCATATCCATATAACAACTGACTGATTTTATGTTTATACAAAAGAAATATGTTTATATATTTACAAAATGCTCAAGGTTTTTTTTGGGATATTTTTTAAATATATTTTTCTTCAAATGTAGTTTAATTCTGGGAACATTTCTCTGCACAAAACAAATGATTCATAATGCAACCTATGGTTTTGTGCTGTTATTCACCTGTCAGTTCTCTCTGTAAGACTAGACTGCATAGCCTTATGCTGATGGAGGTTTGATCATTTGGACAAATCATTAGAATATGGTGCTCATTTTCAGTCACCCTCGGATTGCATTCGAAATGACTTCCGACTTCCTACATACGAGCACTACATAGGGCATGAAGTAACTGCTAGTACACACTATAAGTGCACTACATATACAAACGGAAACCGATTTGTATTCTCTTTCTCTTCCGTGTTGCTTGCTTCACACTGCGTGCTGTGTGGAAGATCATGTGAGCCTGTTGGAGCAGGTCTTGCTGTCTCGCTTCACTGGTTTACCGGCACGAAAACCTATAAGCTCATGATATCAAGGGGGTTTCGATTTCTTTGGGGGGGATTTTGCGATATTAAATCAGTGAATATTCTGTCTGTTATTAGGGAATGAGCGAGGAGAAAAGCCCGGACAGCTGCAGGAGAAACTCTGGGTGCACCAGGTGAGCTGCTCCTCGGACAGTTAGCCGGGGAGCTCTCATTGTTTTGCTAACCATGCTAAGCTAACTAGCAATTTTCCGTTGGTATTTTATTTACTGCAGTTCGGCGAGGGAAAGCGGACATGTCATTGGAAAATGTATTGTTTTACTTATCTACATAAAACATTTGTTTAGGTTTCTTCCTAACAAATGTCCTATATTGTAAAAGCTAGTTTTGTCTGGTTTACAACATACTAACTCTGTGTAATCTGCTCCGGTCAGGCTAGCAACAATTTCCTGAGACATTTTGTGATTTTCTGCTCTTATTTAAGCTATTATTTGTTGTAGCGGATTGGTAGCCGTTTCTGATGTGTGTGTGTGTGTGTGTGTGTGTGTGTGTGTGTGTGTGTGTGTGTGTATATATATATATATATATATATATATATATATATATATATATATAATGTATATATAACGGTACAAAAAAAACGTTAATTTGCAGGCAGGCAGATGACGGTGTGGGTTGTTTTCTCTGTAGTGATCTCTCTGTATCTCTGTAAGTGTTCTCAGCATAGAGCAAATGCTGGCTGTGAATCCTGGGAAGACGCCCATCAGTCTGCTGCAGGAGTATGGAACGAGGATAGGCAAGACACCGGTGTATGACCTGCTGAAGGCCGAAGGTCAGGCCCACCAGCCCAACTTTACCTTCCGTGTGTCTGTGGGAGAGATCAGCTGCACAGGCCAGGGCCCCAGCAAAAAGGCTGCCAAACATAAGGCTGCTGAAGCTGCTCTCAAGATGCTGAAAGGAGGGATGCTGGAAGCGTTGAAGAGCACCGTGATGGAGGGAGAACACTTTGATGACATAGACATCCCCCTGGAGGGAGACTGGTAAGAATGTTTGAAATGTGTGTACACGTGTGTTATTTATGTACACATTTGTTTTTTGTAACACTTTCTCTGGCTGTTATGGAAAATTGTCAGCCTGTAGTCTGACTTGTTTCTGGTAATTTGGTGGAAACGGTTGCGAATTTTATATTGTTGTCTTGCATTCTGGAATGAATACGATCAAATACACCTCGGGGTGGATGAATCACTGTGGGCAAGCAGATTTCTTGTCCATATTTTTTAAGTTTATTGTTTATAGTTGCCTGAAGGACAAGAGGTTCAAGGACCAGAGAAAGAAAATAAACCCTACATCTTGAGTCGTTGTGTAGGAAGTCGAGTGCAATACTTGTTAAGGATTTTGCTGTTTTCTGAACTGCACACGTCTGCTTATGTGCGATTTGACTGACAGTAGAATGATTTTTTTTTTTACTAGGCAGATTAATTGTCTGCAAAATAAAGTTAACTGCAAAGTCATTACTATAACTCTTCTGTTGGCACATACATGGCACAACTCTTCTTTCTGATGCACTGTGATCACCTCCATGGAATTTGTTTTGTGAAATCAGGAAAGAACACAGCAGTTCACTGCAGATAGTTTGGCAGACAATTTGCTGACTTCAGTAGACCAGAATCTTTATCTCTATGGGCTTTAAAAAAGTTAACCAACTCCAGTTAAAAATATTGTAGAGATTGACTGTATGCTCTGTGTTGACTGTAATGAGTGTTTTCTACAGCTCCCAGACAGAGCTAAAGTTATCTAGTTCCAGCCAGCAAGCTGAGTGTAATCCTGTTGGAGCTCTACAGGTGATGGATATTTTTTTCAGAGCTTTTTGATTACACACAACTCCTAATTTCTCTAGCAATAACAATGTCATTATTAATCTAGGAATTATATAGGCTATGAATAAATTTCAATCCTTTTCATAGGAATTGGTGGTGCAGAAAGGTTGGCGTTTGCCAGAATACACAGTCACACAAGAGTCTGGACCTGCACATCGCAAGGAGTTTACCATGACATGCAAAGTAGAGAAATTTGTTGAGATTGGTATGTTCTTTAAAAATCTTTTCCCGTAAATGACTCCTAGTTAACGTCAGTGATAAGTATTGTTATAACTATGTAAATAAATGTATGTTCTAGTGCCAGCAGTACAGTCTTCTGATATCTTCATATGGACAATTGGGTTTGGACAAATAATGAAGTTCACTTGACTTTCACAGGTAGTGGTACATCAAAGAAGCTTGCCAAAAGGAACGCAGCAGCAAAGATGCTCTCCCGGATCCATGATGTTCCTGTAGACATGCGCAGCAGCCATGAAGCTGAGGCAGAGGACGATACATTCAACATGGTGAGGGGTGTTCATACTTCAAAGTAATGTGGTTCCCTGCACTGTAACACACTGTGTACTTAAGCTCAGTTTTTTCATGTTGCTCTCATTTTAAGCACATAGGTGGCAGGCTAGAAAGCGTGAAGTGTAAGGGGTTTGGATGCACATGGGATTCTTTGCGTAACTCAGCAGGAGAGAAGATCCTGCAGCTGCGTAGTCACCCATTGGGCCTGCCCAACTCCAACTTCTGTTCCCTGCTCCATGACCTATCTGAAGAGCAGCGATTTGACGTCAGATATCTGGACATAGGTAAGCAGTATGGTTTAGTTTATCGTTACGACTCTCCTTATTGCTGTGATTAAATTGTAGTGTCTGGTTTTAGTTTGTGTTAACAATTTAGCAGTTTCAGGTGAGATCAACTGCACATACATTTTTCTTTTTTTTAAAGTACATTTCAGATGCATGTTTTTGATGGTGATTGCTAGTTCGTCTTTTATGTGCATTGCTGATTTTTAGCTATGTACCGTATATATTTGAGAAGTTGAATACAGTGTATAGTTAGAAACTTACTGCTTTCTCACACATTACAGGGGAATGTGAACAAAGTCAAAATACATACAAATAAAGTCGAGCTTAGTTGAAAATGCCCAATAAGTGTGTTCAAAAACACAAAAAAGCTTTTCTGCTATAAAGTTTCATTGGGTGCTTTTTGTGATGTCACATCTTAGTTTTTAAAAGCAGCACGATTTCTCCTGAATTTCACCATCTGCTGCATTTCACACATACAGTGGGGCAAAAAAGTATTTAGTCAGCCAAGAAGAGACAAAATGAGAAAAAAAAATTCAGAAAATCATTGTCTGATTTTTAAAGAATTTGTTTGCAAATTATGGTGGAAAATAAGTATTTGGTCAATAACAAAAGTTCATCTCAATACTTTGTTATATACCCTTTGTTGGCAATGACAGAGGTGAAACGTTTTCTCCAGAAGGTTTTTACACGCTTTCTCCAGAAGGTTTTTACACGCTGTTGCTGGTAGTTTCGCCCATTCCTCCATGCAGATCTCCTCTAGAGCAGTGATGTTTTGGGGCTGTCGCTGGGCAACACAGATTTTCAACTCCCTCCAAAGATTTTCTATGGGGTTGAGATTTGGAGACTGGTTAGGCCACTCCAGGACCTTGAAATGCTTCTTACTAAGCCACTCCTTCGTTGCCCAGGCGGTATGTTTGGGATCATTGTCATGCTAAAAGACCCAGCCACGTTTCATCTTCAATGCCCTTGCTGATGGAAGGAGGTTTTCACTCAAAATCTCACGATACATGGCCCTATTCATTCTTTCCTTTACATGGATCAGTCGTCCTGGTCCCTTTGCAGAAAAACAGCCCCAAAGCATGATGTTTCCACCCCCATGCTTCACAGTAGGTATGGTGTTCTTTGGATGCAACTCCGCATTCTTTCTCCTCCAAACAGGACAAGTTGAGTTTTTACCAATAAGTTCTATTTTGGTTTCATCTGGCCATATGACATTCTCCCAATCCTCTTCAGGATCATCTAAATGCTCTCTAGCAAACTTCAGACGGACCTGGACATGTACTGGCTTAAGCAGGGGGACACGTCTGGCACTGCAGGATTTGAGTCCCTGGTGGCGTAGTGTGTTACTGATGGTTGTCTTTGTTACTTTGGTCCCAGCTCTGTGCAGGTCATTCACTAAGTCCCCGTGTAGTTCTGGGATTTTTGCTCACCGTTCTTGTGATCATTTTGACCCCACAGGGTGAGACTTTTCGTGGAGCCCCAGATCAAGGGAGATTATCAGTGGACTTGTATGTCTTCCTTTTTCTAATAATTGCTCCCACAGTTGATTTCTTCAGACCAAGCTGCTTGCCTATTGCAGATCCAGTCTTCCCAGCCTGGTGTAGGTCTACAATTTTGTTTCTGGTGTCCTTTGACAGCTCTTTGGTCTTGGCCATAGTGGAGTTTGGAGTCTGACTGTTTGAGGTATTTTATACTGATAACGAGTTCAAACAGGTGCCATTGATACAGGTAAAGAGTTGAGGACAGAGGAGCCTCTTAAAGAAGTTGTTGCAGGTCTGTGAGAGCCAGAAATCTTGCTTTTTTGTAGGTGACCAAATACTTATTTTACAGAGGAATTTACCAATTAATTAATTAAAAATCCTACAATGTGATTTCCTGGATTCTTTCCCCCATTCTGTCAGGCCTCTCTCATCTTTTTAAGTGGGAGAACTTGAACTGGTGGCTGACTAAATACTTTTTTGCCCCACTGTAGGTTGAAGTAGGATTGTTTTTACTGGGCAAATTAATTAGCACACACATGACAGCATTTTCTTTCAGAATCATGCAAGCATGTGAACACACAAGACACAAACGCTCAAGTCCTCTACAGTCACTTCATCTTTAAACATACTTACCACACTGTAAATCTTATTGTTTGTTTGTGTAATATCATGTGCTGTGTAAAGTGCAAATAGAAATCTAAACTTGGGGATAGAGGTGTGTAGAGCAGTGCGTTTAAATGTGAAGCATTGAAGCGTAGAATCTATTAAAGAAGTCATTTATAGGGGTCCAGTTATTTGGAGTACATGTTAAAGTTTATCATGACCCGGAATGAAAAGCTTCAATCAGCTTTTACTTAATTCAGTTTTAAAGTTTGCAAGTTCACTCTGGACTCTTATTAAAACTATTCTATTGAGTTCTTATGGTTATCCGATTTGTCTGGGTTTATTCCAAATGTAAGTAAATTAATAAAATCATGTCATCAGACCTAATGTGTTCTGTAAATGGAAAGTTCTTTAATAAAGAGCTCTATGGCTCCAAAAGATTGTCATTACGCACATTTATAATATGCAGTTGTCTGTTATCTTTTTGACATAGAACAAATTGCTTTATTGAGAAAGGTGTTGACATTAATCTGTTCTACTCAATGTGTTTTGTCCAGAGGAATGCAGTCTCAGTGGCCTTTACCAGTGTCTTGTGGAATTGTCCACTCAGCCCATCGCTGTCTGTCATGGCTTTGCTCCCAGTCAGGATGCAGCACGGGCCAGTGCAGCACACAATGCGCTCCAATATCTCAAGATCATGGCCAGTGGAAAGTGAGTCTGGGCTCTTTACCAGAAACGTGGGTTCAGACTCAAAGGTACTGTAGCCTACAGTACAGTAAACGGGGCTTCTTGGATGTTCTAGACACATCATGTTGGCAAACCATTCGTAATGCCCCAAAGACACTTGACCTGTTCCTATGAGCTATAAGATGAAGTGATGAGGTCTTTTGTATCCTAAAACGGTTAAGGACTGGTTTTAACTGAAGGCCTTGCTTTTGTACTACCTCCATGTGATGAATTTGATTTTGTTTTTAAATTATCCTAAAATCTCTTGCCTCGAACTGATATTTTAAGGTAATATTACTTTAAATTATTGTATAGATACAAATGTTTTTAACATAACAGTTTGCCTTGCCAACATTTTTAATAAGAATTTCTAACTTGCTTCTAATTCAGATTCCAATTATACCTACCTCCATATTTATTTGGTTATTGGGTCCAAATTGCCAGTTCCTTTTATGGTCAATTAAGGCACTGCATGAATTTAATAAAGTTAGTCAATTGTGAGCTCAAGTCTTTAGATCATAATCAGAGTTTTGAGCAGGAATGTACAGAAAGTTAATTTGATCAGTTTTAGATTTGTCAGGTCATTCAACTAATATTAAAGATGTTTTAATTCAGTGTCACTTCATGTTTCATTCTCACTTATTTTACAACCAATCCAAACAAATGTTAAACACTCAAATTATATTAGCATTTATGTGCAAATAAATACTTTACCATAAAATAAATATTCAAAACATCTGCAGCTGCACAATCATACAAAGAGAAAAACACTAACAAATATTTAATATCAGTACTGCTTAACTGCAGTACATTTGAATGGGCAAATGTTATCTCCGTCTTCTGCTGCAGTTGTAATATCTTTTCAACGGAAATACAAGTTGTTTTTTTTTACTACTGAGAAACACCTTAAAACAGATCGTTAAGGATGTGTGGGTTTTGGTCTTCAGCTAATCTCTTTATTAGTGGAGGTCAGTACATTCTGCATGTCCTCTTCAGCATATCCACTGCTGTCTGACTGGAAACTGTCCCCTCTCATGGCTGAACCTGTAAAACAGTCAATACATACATAAAAATTTGCTAATTAGTTTTTCGTGACTAGTACTTCCCTTTTGCTTTCCTCTTTAGAATATTCTGAGAATGAGGCTTGGTAATTTCATGGTTTGCTTCATGACTTCCTGTAGAAGTGTGTGTCAGTATTAACAGCCTTCTCTTCAGTGTGGTTAATTTCTAACACTTTATTTTAATGCATACACAGTTCACATGTTAGCAGTTTACTGCTGAAGAAATTGCCTAGTAATTCATTATGCAACAAAATACTTTAGGCCAGTGCTATAAAAAGAAAAACTGCTATGACTCACCTTTCTGATGCGTAGATGCTGTAACAGACAGTGTGCGTGCACTGCTTTGCTCCACTGATATGTTCTCCTCTTCCCCCAAACTCAACTGAATAGCAACATATTAATAGAAAAAATTCTGCATATAAATATAAATATCCCTAACATACACTCTGCTTGTGTGAGTGTGCATTACATTAAGCAGAGAAGGAATATGCTGAGTGTAAAAAAGGTTGGAGTGTATTAAAAGGTACAAACACTGTGAAAATCCAAAAACCTTGTATTGTATCTACAGAGAATAAAAAAAACTATGATTTGTAACTGTTCACCATTATCAGGGCTCTGTGACATACAATTGTTAATTAAAAGTTGTGAATTGTTTATTGCTCTCCAATAAATGAATTTGTGCCCCAACACTGCTGAATTCTCTAATGTGATTAGTCAGAAGCTTATAATTCATTAAGTTTAATCATAACCATGTATTCAGTATAACCACACGACTGTGAGTGCACTATAGTTTTAATACAGTAGTTCAATAAACAAGAGATTAATATCGATTAAACAAGTCACAATAAGGCCATACATTCTATTTATTTGGCTCCACTGGCAACTTTTTCATACTAGAGAGTAGACTTGAGTTCATGGGTGAGCAGATTTATACAAACCGTGAAACATCTGTGTGGTTATACTAAAGATAATTGCCTTACAATGGTGTTTAACCAAAGAAGTGGACCAGATCTTGTCTTTCTGCTGTTTTGACACTATTGGCAGACAACTAGTGCAGGCAACATGCAGGTTTAAATTAAATGTGCTCATTGTAATGTTATCATTTCTACTGTAACAAGTAATTTATAGGGACCTGTATAGCAGACATTCCCCATAAATAAATTGTAAAAATGTGGATTTGTTGATAAGTTAAGATAAGGTTGATGATTTTTTTAATATCTGTCGAATGGATCTCTGCTGATTTGTAAGTAAAGCCCTTTTGAATTTATGTCTTATTAATTTAGAGTCAGGTAAAGGAACAGCAATTTACAGCTTTTATAAATTAAAGAACAATGTTTCCTTCTTTAATAAACTGGCAAACTGCTATGGTATAAGAGGAATAAAGCACTCCAGGACATGCTGCTGGACAGTAATCCACTTTGGGGTGACATCACACCACATTACATATATTCCTCTAAAAGCATGCCCTTTTTATTCTGTACAATGCATTTGATTTTTAGTGTACAAAGGCTTCAACACTAAAACTTTCTATAAAAATATGGCTAGCTACATACCTCCTCCAACTCAAAGGAGTTGGCCTGCTTGAGGTGGCAGATCTGGTTAGTTGAGGGGTTGCTGGGGCTCAGGAACCTCTGCTGGTCTGATTGGGATGAATGCACGTGTGCAGTGGTACAAGGGTACATGAAATGTGTATAATCCTCAAATGAGTCTCTGTGGAGAATAGAGTCATCGTCCTCCCATCCAGTAACCTTGATCTGACATGGTGACCCTTGTGTTACGCTGGTCTGGAGGGACACCGGATCACCTTGAGAAATCTTTGAAGTAACTTCCACCATAAGCTCATCCTTGTTCTGTACTGGAGATGATTTTATATCTGTGATGCTTGGCTTGTGTTCTAATGTCCTAGGATATGAGTCTGGCCTGTGCATAGAACCAGAGGGCGATACGCCTGGTGTAGATACACTATGCATCTCTGGACACCCATAAGGTGCTTTATGCACATGCTCCACTACATGAGGGGAAACTATATCAAAAGTAATAATGAGAGCTGGTGTATTCGTTTCAGCAGGATCTTCTGAGGAATCAGGAAGCAAAGTAGAATTGGAGGAATCTTCATCCATGTCTGTATCCTTAGACATCTGAGTTTGCTTCAATTCCAAAGATGCACAGTCTGAATTAAACAGGGAGCCCTTTGCTCTAAGACCTTCTCTCTGTCCTGACTGTGACCACCGCTGGATCCTTTGCTTATGTGCACTAGTAGTTTTCTCAGGGTCTTTCATTTTTTCAGCATGCTGTAAAGGCTTTTCAACTTTCTCCTTCTGAGTTATGTTGCCTTCTTTTATCGACATCTCCTTACTCTGGTCTTCACCCCTCACATTCCCCATTACTACTTCAACCACATCAGGCAGGCTGTTCCTCTTGCGAGGAGAACAGTTTGGAGAGGTAGAGTCTGAGCCACGTGTGTATAAGCACATCTTGGACACAGTGTCTTTTAGACGCTCCACAGGAGAGCGTGGTTCAGTGCGGACATTGCCAAAGAAGCGCTGACCAATGCTTCGCTCCACAGTGGGTGAAGAAAAGCTGAATTCAGGGGGTGCCAGCTTCTGAAGTGGTGTTCGTGATACATGGGAGTAGAGAGAATAGAAAGCATTGGCCATGGCTGTTAATACCTCCACTTGACGGAAACGACCTGCAAAAAGAAAAAAAAAAAATGCTTGACTGTAGAAAGACAGAAATGATCTGGGCCTCTATTTTTAGAATACTGTTCTGTTTAAAATTCCAAGATCCATGTACAATTGCTGATCTTCAATCAATTTAACATGTAATCTATTTACTATTATTGAAAGTATATTTACTTTATAAAATGTTAAATTGTTTATATCATCAGTTAATCAGACTTCAGGGAGCCTAATTCAGTTTGTGTTCAGTGAGTTT